>NW_026974177.1:0-198000 GCF_037042905.1 Lytechinus pictus | reverse complement strand
GCAATTGTGGTCGGATTGCGGACGTGGGTGACGAAATTCGTCACCGCGCCGACCCGCCGGCGAATTCAGAGCGCCCCCTTGTGCCGACGCCGATATAATTTCTGAAAAGAGTCCCCGCCCTGAAAACGCACGGAATAATGATCCTTCGGGGGGAAAAAAATCGCATAATTTTCGGAAGACATTGTACATAGTACTCGAATATAAGGCAATATTTCAAATGTATGCATTTTAAATCCTCCAGTAATACCGACCCCCTCATATTCTTTGCACTTGCATATATTTCGTTTTCTTCATTTTGACCTTTGATTCTGTCTCTTCGATTTTATTCATATATATATATATATATATATATATATTGTTTCCTATTATGTAATTTTTATAGATAGTTAGTACATATACATTTTCATACCTTTATATGTCATTCACATCCCGCCCACCATTTAAACACCCCCTTCTTTTTCATTCTTCTTATAATGTTACATTTCATAATTCCGTGGCTACTTTATAATTTGAATGAATACACAATCCTCACATTTCATCATTTTTTAAGGTTTATACCATAGGATTGCCACAATATGGACAATGCTATAAGAATATTTCTTTATATTATTTTTTTCATACAGACAGGTATTCTTTCTTGGAAATTTGGTGGCTCTGAAAAGAGCCGTTTTGTTGGCACTGGAAAGTGGCTATGCAGAAATCACTTGGATTTCTTTGCCGCTACTTTCTTTGCTGCGGGTTTCTTGGGGTTCGAAGCCTTTGGCTTCTTGGTTACTGCCTTCTTGGGTGTCGACTTCTTGGCAGGGACTTTCTTCTTTGGTGTCTTTTTCTTTTCTTTCTTCTCAGTGGTCTTAGTCTTCTTTGCAGGCTTCTTCACTTTCTTTGGTGCTGCCTTTGCCTTCTTAGCGGCGGCTGCCTTCTGCTTCTTCTCCTTCTGGGCTGCAGATTTCGCCTTTTCCTTCTCCCGCTGTGCTTGCTGTTTGGCTCTCTCTTTCTCCTTCTTGGCCTTCTCCGCTGCTTGTGCCTTGGCTGCTTGCACATTCAACTTGAATGACCCCGAAGCACCTTTACCCTTCGTCTGCGTAAGTTTGCCCTTCTCCACACCAGCCTTTAGAGCCTTCTTGATGAATATGAGCTGTCGGTCCATCTGGACATCGAAGTTCTGCTCGATGTACTTCTTGATTGCCTGGAGCGAAGATCCATTCCGCTCCTTCAATTCGCTGATTGCTGTCATAACCATCTCAGCAGCAGGCGGATGGGTCGCTGGTTTCTTCTTAGGAGCCTTCTTGGTATCCTTCTCAGCCATCTTGGTATACGTATTTACAGTTGCGGTGTAAACAAAACAAGTGTCCCCTTCCCCGAGAAATCATCATTATACGTCATGGTTGCGTACGTGGTAGGAAACCTCCCCAGGTTGCCAGCACCACCACCACTGTGTCGCCCGCTTCACTAGCTTCACTCAAAAAAGAGTCTTCTTCTTTTTTTTCTTCTTCTTCTCCTTCTTCGTCTTTTCTTCTTCTTTTTCTTCGTCTTCTTCTTCTTTTTCTTCGTCTTCTTCTTTTCTTCTTCTTCTTATTGTTATTATCATCATCATTATTATTATTTATTATTATCATTGTTATCATCATCGTCATCATCATCATTGCCGCTTCTGTCATTTCCCTGTTCGAAGACAAACTCGAATTTCTAAACGCTATTTATTTCTATATTTTTCGTCGTACCCACTTTAAAACACACGTATATGAATACATTAAAAATCTTTATCCAGTATTGTATAGCATAGTAACTACAGCTTCTCAATATAACGCCATGCAGAACACCGAGACAAGGAAAATTTCGCCACAAGGGGGCGCTCGACGACAACAACAATCTGCGACATAATATATTGTAATCTGAATAATGGTACAAGTTTTGCCATTCCAAAACTTTTTGTTGTTACTTCTTGACTTTGGTATACTACTACTGCTTCTACTACTTCTACTATTTCATCTTCGACCACACCCCTCCCATTTTTTCAAATTTCATATTGCCAGATTTGTAAGAATCGTTTCATTTCATTTCATTTTTTACGTTTACTTCTTGAGCCTCACTGAGGTCTCGTTAACCATTTTTGCGTTATTTACCTTATTATTTGTATAGAGCCAGTAAGAGACAGAGGGATAGATAGAGAGAGAGAGAGAGAGGGGGGGGGTGTTCGACCATGTGGACATTTTGATATCGGGGAACTTTATTTTACATAAAAAACAACAAGATTCTTTCGTGAATAATTAGTGGCCCTTAAAAGGGCCGTTGTTTGGTTTGGTTTTGTAGAAGCAAGCTAGCTTGATTTTGCAGTCTTCTTTGGAAGCAACACGGCTTGGATGTTTGGCAGTACACCACCTTGGGCGATTGTCACACCACCCAATAGTTTGTTCAGTTCCTCGTCGTTGCGTACGGCGAGCTGAAGGTGACGAGGGATGATCCTTGACTTCTTGTTGTCACGAGCAGCATTGCCGGCGAGTTCCAAGATTTCGGCAGTCAGGTACTCCAGTACTGCAGCCATGTAGACGGGTGCTCCAGCGCCTACCCTCTGTGCATAACTGCCCTTGCGAAGAAATCGGTGAACACGTCCCACTGGGAACTGAAGACCAGCACGGGATGAGCGAGTCTTTGCCTTGGTTCGTGCCTTTCCACTCTTTCCTCTTCCAGACATGATGTTTTATTAATGAGATGAGACGACAGCGAATTGAAGATTAGACCGGAGCAATGTGCATTTGTGTAATGACTACTCACTGCTTTTTTCTGCCTTTTTATACGCGATGTGGCGTTCGCGTTGACCGCCGGGCTATTGTGACTATCAACCAATCAGCGGTACGCTGACCGCTGTCCGTGGTCCGGGCGCCTAAAAAAAAATGAATATCGTGAATGCTGCCATCATGCGACGCATTCATTCTCATTTTGTACTTTAGCTAACCATACTCCCTCACGTGCACCACTAATCGACTGAGGAACCCAATTTAAACCTCCTCCACGTGCACCACTTATTTCATTTTCTTGAAAAAAATGATGACGTGCACACCAACATTTGATATGAAATAATCGAGCACGCAACTCAATTTAGAAGCTCGTGACTATGTTGCAATATTGCTGCATAGGATCTGAGTAAAATACGATAGAATTAGCGAATACATGTATTTTATATTCTAATAACAGAATGACAAGTGAATTCTTATTTTAAAAAAATTACAAAGAAACCCACTTGAAAAAAGAAATGATTATGTACTCCATATAATATATTTATTAGGAAAAGTATACCGACTAACCTATATAAATCCTACATTCAAATAACAGAAAGGAAAACCTGGCGATTCCCCATTTCTTTTATTTGAAAAAAAATGATTAAAACTACGTATGGACTGTTCCTGTGATTTTATCAATGGTTTATTTTTTTCCTCTAATTTCAATAGGAACAGAGGGGAAGAGGGTGTCATGATGCAAGGCACGGCAATATATGGACAGTGGCATGTGACATACGCACTCACTCTTCATCAAATACAGGTAATTACCCCCCCCCCCCTTTCTCCCGCTCCCTCTAAGGAACTTTCTATATGTAATTAAAAAATCCCGACCTTATATCACGGCCCAGTATTATGTAAAATGTGCATTGTTTCTATTGTATATATCAATTATCAAAAGGATTCTGTATTTCTATTTATTATTTATATATTACATATCGCATTAATATATATTATAGCAGTGATTCTTTCGTGATGTTATGGTGGCTCTGAAAAGAGCCGTTTTGGAATGCCATACAGGCTGTAGTGCATTGGCGCTCTAGGCGCGTTCTCCGCGGATTCGACGGGCCAGCTGGATATCTTTCGGCATGATGGTAACTCTCTTGGCGTGGATGGCGCACAGGTTGGTATCTTCAAATAGCCCGACCAGATAGGCCTCGCTAGCTTCTTGAAGGGCCATCACGGCGGAACTCTGGAAGCGGAGCTCTGTTTTGAAGTCCTGGGCAATCTCCCTCACTAGCCGCTGGAATGGGAGTTTTCGGATCAGAAGCTCGGTGCTTTTCTGGTAGCGGCGGATCTCTCTCAGGGCGACAGTTCCAGGCCTGTACCTATGTGGTTTTTTAACGCCTCCGGTGGCTGGAGCACTCTTCCTGGCCGCCTTGGTTGCCAACTGCTTTCGGGGAGCCTTCCCTCCGGTAGATTTGCGAGCCGTCTGCTTCGTGCGTGCCATGGTTGGTTACTTGTCTGATGGTAAGTCTGCGAATCGAACGTAGAAAACGAGATGAGTGACTGCTGCCGAAAAATGACCGCTATTTATATGAGCAACGCGAGATTCCAAACCCGACGGCGCCGTCCGCAGAGCTCTTGTGATTGGTCAGTTGGGTTGTTCTATTGTCATAACGCGCGAAGCGTGATAGGGTGCCGTCATTTATTTTTATCGGAAGGTGGCGCTGTTCATAACGGCACTGCGTGAGTGAAGACACCAATGGGGTGCCGAAGTTATAGGTAAAAGAAATTGAGGAAAAGGGGCATCATGTGTGAATGAATAATCAAGACACCACCCCCCCCTCCTTACTCCTGCCTTCTCAAACATGCTAGTGTGGACTTTCTTTGCCTCCTGTGTCCCCCGACTCCCCTTATTCAGTATTTATTTATAACTCTATGCATGCATTCATAAACACACGAATATGGACCCGCATCAATACTTTTTTCCATGATCATGCCTAATCATCGGCACCCTTTTAGTTATTGCATTTTATTTTAATTTATTTAAGTTATTGCATTTTATTGCATCTTATTTTAATTTATTTAAGTTATTGCATTTTATTGCATCTTATTTTAATATTATTTGTTTAATATATTCCACCGTTCATTCATATGCTTATTTATTCCTTATTTACGCTTATTTATTATCATAATGCTTATCATAATGCTTATACTACATAATGCATTCTTTCTTGAATATTTGTGTGGCCCTGAAAAGGGCCGTTGTTTGTACAAAGAGTAGAACTCTCTCTATTTAGATGTGGTATACTTCGTTACCGCTTTGGTGCCCTCACTCACGGCGTGCTTAGCAAGCTCCCCTGGAAGCAGTAGGCGGACAGCGGTCTGGATCTCACGACTGCTGATGGTTGACTTCTTGTTGTATTTGGCCAGCCGAGAAGATTCGCCGGCAATTCGCTCAAAGATGTCGTTGACGAAGCTGTTCATGATCGTCATGGCCCGGCTAGAGATTCCAGTATCGGGGTGAACCTGCTTGAGGACCTTGTAGATGTAGATTCCGTAGCTCTCCTTCCTTTTCCTGTGCCTTTTCTTGCCACCGCTGGGCCGGGGCGCCTTGACTGCTTTCTTGGAACCTTTCTTGGCAACTTGACCTGTTGGAGCCATGATGAATGTAAGCTGGTATGTGAAGAATGTAGCGAAACGTGTGCGTCGATCAGATATTCTGTTGCTAATGCGAGTGCACCGTCCCAATAGCCCTATTTATACACCGCGTCCGGGTGCGGCGCGGTTCGGTCCGTATGCAAATGAGCCCCGGTCTTTCATTCATTGGCCAATTGGCGCCTGTACTGCCCCTGGTCGAGAGATGGCGACAGAGTATTGTAAGTGAGCAATTAGTGTGGTGATTCTATTTTCTTCTTATTTTGTTTTGACCGACTTTAGGGATCAGTAAAAACTCTTTCGAAAACAGGACAACATCCCAGTTTATTACATATGCTAAACTCTATGCTGAGCGAAATCTATATGTTTTTTAATCAATATCCACATAGAAAAGAGTACAATTATGATGATGGAGACGAAAGCGACGACTTGTTGTGATGTAATAGGCCCACTGACGGCAAGTGGCGATATGTCGTTGTACAACTTGTACAATTTTTATCGGGTGGAATTAAAATTGTTCCCTTTCCTGGTAAAGTTGCACAAAATAATGACCTGGTTTTTAACTGGGTATCGTGAAAATTGAAAATGGTGATATTTTTTCCCATTTTTACTTATCAATTTACTTCATCAAGACATACCAAAAAATGCCTCCCTGCGAACCTGTCAAAATACAAATTCATCTTTATTGTAAATGTTCCTCTATAAAGATAAATATTCCTTATTCCTAATTAACGGCACAAACTCTCGTTGAAAAGTACCTGATTTTAATTAAATCGAAAAAACCACGCCTAATGATCTGGATTTTCTTAAACTAGAATAAGAAGTTTACGCCGTTTTTTTTTTTAGTTGGCAAAATCTGACTTAACAGCGACCTGGATAGATAACCAGGGGCGAAGGCTAACATTTTCCTGTAAAAAAAAAAGTTCACTCTCTCTCCGTTTGTCACCCAATCTCTTTTCTCTACCTACCTCGCCCTGTCCCAAGTATATCCACGGCCGTTCGATTACTTGAAAGAAATCGAGACTTTACCCTAGTTATCGTTTATATCATAGTCGTTTAATTACATTATAACGCATATGATGCATACATTTTTTATCGCTGCCGTGTTGTTTATATTTCTTGCTTATGATCATTACGAAGTATACAGTTCACCAAGGTTATATTGCAGCGATCTATGAATAATATATTTTTGTTCGTCATTGGTCATGACAAAAAACAACATTTTTTGCATCTTGTTGCTATGTAATGGAACTCTTCTTTTCGTTCAAATGTTGTAAGTATTCCTATATAATTGCTATTAAAAAAAAACGAAACCGTACCACAACTCTGAATCTGACCCGCACCTCTTTGGCTAGCTACGTGTGAATCGCACTCGGTTTAAGGCAATATGATGATAGTGCTGTTTGTAAGTTATTTAGTATTCACTGGTACATGATATTTTATATTTTTATATATTACCATGTATATGAATATCTGAAATTATTCATATAAATATCTGAAATTATCCCCTAATCATTCTTGACCTACATTGCAATATACGCAAAGATAAAATTCATTTAATCTCGGATTAATTTATATCATTATCTAGTCATTAATTAAAATCAACAGCATTCTTTCTTGCTCATGTGGTGGCTCTGAAAAGAGCCGTTATTTGTAGTCAATAACCATATGGTTAGATTAGCCGCCGAAACCGTACAGAGTACGGCCCTGCCTCTTTAGTGCATAGACCACGTCCATGGCTGTGACAGTCTTGCGCTTGGCATGCTCACAGTAGGTGACGGCATCACGGATGACATTCTCCAAGAAGACTTTCAGTACACCGCGTGTCTCTTCGTAGATGAGACCAGAGATCCTCTTGACTCCACCTCTTCTTGCTAGACGGCGGATAGCAGGCTTCGTGATACCTTGGATGTTGTCTCGGAGAACCTTGCGATGACGCTTGGCACCACCCTTTCCGAGACCCTTTCCTCCTTTTCCGCGACCTGACATCTTGATGAATGAGAGCTAGTTGTGTACGATACTGAAGACTGGATGTTACGCTGAGCGAATGAGTTAAAAAGCGAGAGCAGCGGCAATTGTGGTCGGATTGCGGACGTGGGTGACGAAATTCGTCACCGCGCCGACCCGCCGGCGAATTCAGAGCGCCCCCTTGTGCCGACGCCGATATAATTTCTGAAAAGAGTCCCCGCCCTGAAAACGCACGGAATAATGATCCTTCGGGGGGAAAAAAATCGCATAATTTTCGGAAGACATTGTACATAGTACTCGAATATAAGGCAATATTTCAAATGTATGCATTTTAAATCCTCCAGTAATACCGACCCCCTCATATTCTTTGCACTTGCATATATTTCGTTTTCTTCATTTTGACCTTTGATTCTGTCTCTTCGATTTTATTCATATATATATATATATATATATATATATTGTTTCCTATTATGTAATTTTTATAGATAGTTAGTACATATACATTTTCATACCTTTATATGTCATTCACATCCCGCCCACCATTTAAACACCCCCTTCTTTTTCATTCTTCTTATAATGTTACATTTCATAATTCCGTGGCTACTTTATAATTTGAATGAATACACAATCCTCACATTTCATCATTTTTTAAGGTTTATACCATAGGATTGCCACAATATGGACAATGCTATAAGAATATTTCTTTATATTATTTTTTTCATACAGACAGGTATTCTTTCTTGGAAATTTGGTGGCTCTGAAAAGAGCCGTTTTGTTGGCACTGGAAAGTGGCTATGCAGAAATCACTTGGATTTCTTTGCCGCTACTTTCTTTGCTGCGGGTTTCTTGGGGTTCGAAGCCTTTGGCTTCTTGGTTACTGCCTTCTTGGGTGTCGACTTCTTGGCAGGGACTTTCTTCTTTGGTGTCTTTTTCTTTTCTTTCTTCTCAGTGGTCTTAGTCTTCTTTGCAGGCTTCTTCACTTTCTTTGGTGCTGCCTTTGCCTTCTTAGCGGCGGCTGCCTTCTGCTTCTTCTCCTTCTGGGCTGCAGATTTCGCCTTTTCCTTCTCCCGCTGTGCTTGCTGTTTGGCTCTCTCTTTCTCCTTCTTGGCCTTCTCCGCTGCTTGTGCCTTGGCTGCTTGCACATTCAACTTGAATGACCCCGAAGCACCTTTACCCTTCGTCTGCGTAAGTTTGCCCTTCTCCACACCAGCCTTTAGAGCCTTCTTGATGAATATGAGCTGTCGGTCCATCTGGACATCGAAGTTCTGCTCGATGTACTTCTTGATTGCCTGGAGCGAAGATCCATTCCGCTCCTTCAATTCGCTGATTGCTGTCATAACCATCTCAGCAGCAGGCGGATGGGTCGCTGGTTTCTTCTTAGGAGCCTTCTTGGTATCCTTCTCAGCCATCTTGGTATACGTATTTACAGTTGCGGTGTAAACAAAACAAGTGTCCCCTTCCCCGAGAAATCATCATTATACGTCATGGTTGCGTACGTGGTAGGAAACCTCCCCAGGTTGCCAGCACCACCACCACTGTGTCGCCCGCTTCACTAGCTTCACTCAAAAAAGAGTCTTCTTCTTTTTTTTCTTCTTCTTCTCCTTCTTCGTCTTTTCTTCTTCTTTTTCTTCGTCTTCTTCTTCTTTTTCTTCGTCTTCTTCTTTTCTTCTTCTTCTTATTGTTATTATCATCATCATTATTATTATTTATTATTATCATTGTTATCATCATCGTCATCATCATCATTGCCGCTTCTGTCATTTCCCTGTTCGAAGACAAACTCGAATTTCTAAACGCTATTTATTTCTATATTTTTCGTCGTACCCACTTTAAAACACACGTATATGAATACATTAAAAATCTTTATCCAGTATTGTATAGCATAGTAACTACAGCTTCTCAATATAACGCCATGCAGAACACCGAGACAAGGAAAATTTCGCCACAAGGGGGCGCTCGACGACAACAACAATCTGCGACATAATATATTGTAATCTGAATAATGGTACAAGTTTTGCCATTCCAAAACTTTTTGTTGTTACTTCTTGACTTTGGTATACTACTACTGCTTCTACTACTTCTACTATTTCATCTTCGACCACACCCCTCCCATTTTTTCAAATTTCATATTGCCAGATTTGTAAGAATCGTTTCATTTCATTTCATTTTTTACGTTTACTTCTTGAGCCTCACTGAGGTCTCGTTAACCATTTTTGCGTTATTTACCTTATTATTTGTATAGAGCCAGTAAGAGACAGAGGGATAGATAGAGAGAGAGAGAGAGAGGGGGGGGGGTGTTCGACCATGTGGACATTTTGATATCGGGGAACTTTATTTTACATAAAAAACAACAAGATTCTTTCGTGAATAATTAGTGGCCCTTAAAAGGGCCGTTGTTTGGTTTGGTTTTGTAGAAGCAAGCTAGCTTGATTTTGCAGTCTTCTTTGGAAGCAACACGGCTTGGATGTTTGGCAGTACACCACCTTGGGCGATTGTCACACCACCCAATAGTTTGTTCAGTTCCTCGTCGTTGCGTACGGCGAGCTGAAGGTGACGAGGGATGATCCTTGACTTCTTGTTGTCACGAGCAGCATTGCCGGCGAGTTCCAAGATTTCGGCAGTCAGGTACTCCAGTACTGCAGCCATGTAGACGGGTGCTCCAGCGCCTACCCTCTGTGCATAACTGCCCTTGCGAAGAAATCGGTGAACACGTCCCACTGGGAACTGAAGACCAGCACGGGATGAGCGAGTCTTTGCCTTGGTTCGTGCCTTTCCACTCTTTCCTCTTCCAGACATGATGTTTTATTAATGAGATGAGACGACAGCGAATTGAAGATTAGACCGGAGCAATGTGCATTTGTGTAATGACTACTCACTGCTTTTTTCTGCCTTTTTATACGCGATGTGGCGTTCGCGTTGACCGCCGGGCTATTGTGACTATCAACCAATCAGCGGTACGCTGACCGCTGTCCGTGGTCCGGGCGCCTAAAAAAAAATGAATATCGTGAATGCTGCCATCATGCGACGCATTCATTCTCATTTTGTACTTTAGCTAACCATACTCCCTCACGTGCACCACTAATCGACTGAGGAACCCAATTTAAACCTCCTCCACGTGCACCACTTATTTCATTTTCTTGAAAAAAATGATGACGTGCACACCAACATTTGATATGAAATAATCGAGCACGCAACTCAATTTAGAAGCTCGTGACTATGTTGCAATATTGCTGCATAGGATCTGAGTAAAATACGATAGAATTAGCGAATACATGTATTTTATATTCTAATAACAGAATGACAAGTGAATTCTTATTTTAAAAAAATTACAAAGAAACCCACTTGAAAAAAGAAATGATTATGTACTCCATATAATATATTTATTAGGAAAAGTATACCGACTAACCTATATAAATCCTACATTCAAATAACAGAAAGGAAAACCTGGCGATTCCCCATTTCTTTTATTTGAAAAAAAATGATTAAAACTACGTATGGACTGTTCCTGTGATTTTATCAATGGTTTATTTTTTTCCTCTAATTTCAATAGGAACAGAGGGGAAGAGGGTGTCATGATGCAAGGCACGGCAATATATGGACAGTGGCATGTGACATACGCACTCACTCTTCATCAAATACAGGTAATTACCCCCCCCCCCCTTTCTCCCGCTCCCTCTAAGGAACTTTCTATATGTAATTAAAAAATCCCGACCTTATATCACGGCCCAGTATTATGTAAAATGTGCATTGTTTCTATTGTATATATCAATTATCAAAAGGATTCTGTATTTCTATTTATTATTTATATATTACATATCGCATTAATATATATTATAGCAGTGATTCTTTCGTGATGTTATGGTGGCTCTGAAAAGAGCCGTTTTGGAATGCCATACAGGCTGTAGTGCATTGGCGCTCTAGGCGCGTTCTCCGCGGATTCGACGGGCCAGCTGGATATCTTTCGGCATGATGGTAACTCTCTTGGCGTGGATGGCGCACAGGTTGGTATCTTCAAATAGCCCGACCAGATAGGCCTCGCTAGCTTCTTGAAGGGCCATCACGGCGGAACTCTGGAAGCGGAGCTCTGTTTTGAAGTCCTGGGCAATCTCCCTCACTAGCCGCTGGAATGGGAGTTTTCGGATCAGAAGCTCGGTGCTTTTCTGGTAGCGGCGGATCTCTCTCAGGGCGACAGTTCCAGGCCTGTACCTATGTGGTTTTTTAACGCCTCCGGTGGCTGGAGCACTCTTCCTGGCCGCCTTGGTTGCCAACTGCTTTCGGGGAGCCTTCCCTCCGGTAGATTTGCGAGCCGTCTGCTTCGTGCGTGCCATGGTTGGTTACTTGTCTGATGGTAAGTCTGCGAATCGAACGTAGAAAACGAGATGAGTGACTGCTGCCGAAAAATGACCGCTATTTATATGAGCAACGCGAGATTCCAAACCCGACGGCGCCGTCCGCAGAGCTCTTGTGATTGGTCAGTTGGGTTGTTCTATTGTCATAACGCGCGAAGCGTGATAGGGTGCCGTCATTTATTTTTATCGGAAGGTGGCGCTGTTCATAACGGCACTGCGTGAGTGAAGACACCAATGGGGTGCCGAAGTTATAGGTAAAAGAAATTGAGGAAAAGGGGCATCATGTGTGAATGAATAATCAAGACACCACCCCCCCCTCCTTACTCCTGCCTTCTCAAACATGCTAGTGTGGACTTTCTTTGCCTCCTGTGTCCCCCGACTCCCCTTATTCAGTATTTATTTATAACTCTATGCATGCATTCATAAACACACGAATATGGACCCGCATCAATACTTTTTTCCATGATCATGCCTAATCATCGGCACCCTTTTAGTTATTGCATTTTATTTTAATTTATTTAAGTTATTGCATTTTATTGCATCTTATTTTAATTTATTTAAGTTATTGCATTTTATTGCATCTTATTTTAATATTATTTGTTTAATATATTCCACCGTTCATTCATATGCTTATTTATTCCTTATTTACGCTTATTTATTATCATAATGCTTATCATAATGCTTATACTACATAATGCATTCTTTCTTGAATATTTGTGTGGCCCTGAAAAGGGCCGTTGTTTGTACAAAGAGTAGAACTCTCTCTATTTAGATGTGGTATACTTCGTTACCGCTTTGGTGCCCTCACTCACGGCGTGCTTAGCAAGCTCCCCTGGAAGCAGTAGGCGGACAGCGGTCTGGATCTCACGACTGCTGATGGTTGACTTCTTGTTGTATTTGGCCAGCCGAGAAGATTCGCCGGCAATTCGCTCAAAGATGTCGTTGACGAAGCTGTTCATGATCGTCATGGCCCGGCTAGAGATTCCAGTATCGGGGTGAACCTGCTTGAGGACCTTGTAGATGTAGATTCCGTAGCTCTCCTTCCTTTTCCTGTGCCTTTTCTTGCCACCGCTGGGCCGGGGCGCCTTGACTGCTTTCTTGGAACCTTTCTTGGCAACTTGACCTGTTGGAGCCATGATGAATGTAAGCTGGTATGTGAAGAATGTAGCGAAACGTGTGCGTCGATCAGATATTCTGTTGCTAATGCGAGTGCACCGTCCCAATAGCCCTATTTATACACCGCGTCCGGGTGCGGCGCGGTTCGGTCCGTATGCAAATGAGCCCCGGTCTTTCATTCATTGGCCAATTGGCGCCTGTACTGCCCCTGGTCGAGAGATGGCGACAGAGTATTGTAAGTGAGCAATTAGTGTGGTGATTCTATTTTCTTCTTATTTTGTTTTGACCGACTTTAGGGATCAGTAAAAACTCTTTCGAAAACAGGACAACATCCCAGTTTATTACATATGCTAAACTCTATGCTGAGCGAAATCTATATGTTTTTTAATCAATATCCACATAGAAAAGAGTACAATTATGATGATGGAGACGAAAGCGACGACTTGTTGTGATGTAATAGGCCCACTGACGGCAAGTGGCGATATGTCGTTGTACAACTTGTACAATTTTTATCGGGTGGAATTAAAATTGTTCCCTTTCCTGGTAAAGTTGCACAAAATAATGACCTGGTTTTTAACTGGGTATCGTGAAAATTGAAAATGGTGATATTTTTTCCCATTTTTACTTATCAATTTACTTCATCAAGACATACCAAAAAATGCCTCCCTGCGAACCTGTCAAAATACAAATTCATCTTTATTGTAAATGTTCCTCTATAAAGATAAATATTCCTTATTCCTAATTAACGGCACAAACTCTCGTTGAAAAGTACCTGATTTTAATTAAATCGAAAAAACCACGCCTAATGATCTGGATTTTCTTAAACTAGAATAAGAAGTTTACGCCGTTTTTTTTTTTAGTTGGCAAAATCTGACTTAACAGCGACCTGGATAGATAACCAGGGGCGAAGGCTAACATTTTCCTGTAAAAAAAAAAGTTCACTCTCTCTCCGTTTGTCACCCAATCTCTTTTCTCTACCTACCTCGCCCTGTCCCAAGTATATCCACGGCCGTTCGATTACTTGAAAGAAATCGAGACTTTACCCTAGTTATCGTTTATATCATAGTCGTTTAATTACATTATAACGCATATGATGCATACATTTTTTATCGCTGCCGTGTTGTTTATATTTCTTGCTTATGATCATTACGAAGTATACAGTTCACCAAGGTTATATTGCAGCGATCTATGAATAATATATTTTTGTTCGTCATTGGTCATGACAAAAAACAACATTTTTTGCATCTTGTTGCTATGTAATGGAACTCTTCTTTTCGTTCAAATGTTGTAAGTATTCCTATATAATTGCTATTAAAAAAAAACGAAACCGTACCACAACTCTGAATCTGACCCGCACCTCTTTGGCTAGCTACGTGTGAATCGCACTCGGTTTAAGGCAATATGATGATAGTGCTGTTTGTAAGTTATTTAGTATTCACTGGTACATGATATTTTATATTTTTATATATTACCATGTATATGAATATCTGAAATTATTCATATAAATATCTGAAATTATCCCCTAATCATTCTTGACCTACATTGCAATATACGCAAAGATAAAATTCATTTAATCTCGGATTAATTTATATCATTATCTAGTCATTAATTAAAATCAACAGCATTCTTTCTTGCTCATGTGGTGGCTCTGAAAAGAGCCGTTATTTGTAGTCAATAACCATATGGTTAGATTAGCCGCCGAAACCGTACAGAGTACGGCCCTGCCTCTTTAGTGCATAGACCACGTCCATGGCTGTGACAGTCTTGCGCTTGGCATGCTCACAGTAGGTGACGGCATCACGGATGACATTCTCCAAGAAGACTTTCAGTACACCGCGTGTCTCTTCGTAGATGAGACCAGAGATCCTCTTGACTCCACCTCTTCTTGCTAGACGGCGGATAGCAGGCTTCGTGATACCTTGGATGTTGTCTCGGAGAACCTTGCGATGACGCTTGGCACCACCCTTTCCGAGACCCTTTCCTCCTTTTCCGCGACCTGACATCTTGATGAATGAGAGCTAGTTGTGTACGATACTGAAGACTGGATGTTACGCTGAGCGAATGAGTTAAAAAGCGAGAGCAGCGGCAATTGTGGTCGGATTGCGGACGTGGGTGACGAAATTCGTCACCGCGCCGACCCGCCGGCGAATTCAGAGCGCCCCCTTGTGCCGACGCCGATATAATTTCTGAAAAGAGTCCCCGCCCTGAAAACGCACGGAATAATGATCCTTCGGGGGGAAAAAAATCGCATAATTTTCGGAAGACATTGTACATAGTACTCGAATATAAGGCAATATTTCAAATGTATGCATTTTAAATCCTCCAGTAATACCGACCCCCTCATATTCTTTGCACTTGCATATATTTCGTTTTCTTCATTTTGACCTTTGATTCTGTCTCTTCGATTTTATTCATATATATATATATATATATATATATATTGTTTCCTATTATGTAATTTTTATAGATAGTTAGTACATATACATTTTCATACCTTTATATGTCATTCACATCCCGCCCACCATTTAAACACCCCCTTCTTTTTCATTCTTCTTATAATGTTACATTTCATAATTCCGTGGCTACTTTATAATTTGAATGAATACACAATCCTCACATTTCATCATTTTTTAAGGTTTATACCATAGGATTGCCACAATATGGACAATGCTATAAGAATATTTCTTTATATTATTTTTTTCATACAGACAGGTATTCTTTCTTGGAAATTTGGTGGCTCTGAAAAGAGCCGTTTTGTTGGCACTGGAAAGTGGCTATGCAGAAATCACTTGGATTTCTTTGCCGCTACTTTCTTTGCTGCGGGTTTCTTGGGGTTCGAAGCCTTTGGCTTCTTGGTTACTGCCTTCTTGGGTGTCGACTTCTTGGCAGGGACTTTCTTCTTTGGTGTCTTTTTCTTTTCTTTCTTCTCAGTGGTCTTAGTCTTCTTTGCAGGCTTCTTCACTTTCTTTGGTGCTGCCTTTGCCTTCTTAGCGGGCTGCCTTCTGCTTCTTCTCCTTCTGGGCTGCAGATTTCGCCTTTTCCTTCTCCCGCTGTGCTTGCTGTTTGGCTCTCTCTTTCTCCTTCTTGGCCTTCTCCGCTGCTTGTGCCTTGGCTGCTTGCACATTCAACTTGAATGACCCCGAAGCACCTTTACCCTTCGTCTGCGTAAGTTTGCCCTTCTCCACACCAGCCTTTAGAGCCTTCTTGATGAATATGAGCTGTCGGTCCATCTGGACATCGAAGTTCTGCTCGATGTACTTCTTGATTGCCTGGAGCGAAGATCCATTCCGCTCCTTCAATTCGCTGATTGCTGTCATAACCATCTCAGCAGCAGGCGGATGGGTCGCTGGTTTCTTCTTAGGAGCCTTCTTGGTATCCTTCTCAGCCATCTTGGTATACGTATTTACAGTTGCGGTGTAAACAAAACAAGTGTCCCCTTCCCCGAGAAATCATCATTATACGTCATGGTTGCGTACGTGGTAGGAAACCTCCCCAGGTTGCCAGCACCACCACCACTGTGTCGCCCGCTTCACTAGCTTCACTCAAAAAAGAGTCTTCTTCTTTTTTTTCTTCTTCTTCTCCTTCTTCGTCTTTTCTTCTTCTTTTTCTTCGTCTTCTTCTTCTTTTTCTTCGTCTTCTTCTTTTCTTCTTCTTCTTATTGTTATTATCATCATCATTATTATTATTTATTATTATCATTGTTATCATCATCGTCATCATCATCATTGCCGCTTCTGTCATTTCCCTGTTCGAAGACAAACTCGAATTTCTAAACGCTATTTATTTCTATATTTTTCGTCGTACCCACTTTAAAACACACGTATATGAATACATTAAAAATCTTTATCCAGTATTGTATAGCATAGTAACTACAGCTTCTCAATATAACGCCATGCAGAACACCGAGACAAGGAAAATTTCGCCACAAGGGGGCGCTCGACGACAACAACAATCTGCGACATAATATATTGTAATCTGAATAATGGTACAAGTTTTGCCATTCCAAAACTTTTTGTTGTTACTTCTTGACTTTGGTATACTACTACTGCTTCTACTACTTCTACTATTTCATCTTCGACCACACCCCTCCCATTTTTTCAAATTTCATATTGCCAGATTTGTAAGAATCGTTTCATTTCATTTCATTTTTTACGTTTACTTCTTGAGCCTCACTGAGGTCTCGTTAACCATTTTTGCGTTATTTACCTTATTATTTGTATAGAGCCAGTAAGAGACAGAGGGATAGATAGAGAGAGAGAGAGAGAGGGGGGGGGGTGTTCGACCATGTGGACATTTTGATATCGGGGAACTTTATTTTACATAAAAAACAACAAGATTCTTTCGTGAATAATTAGTGGCCCTTAAAAGGGCCGTTGTTTGGTTTGGTTTTGTAGAAGCAAGCTAGCTTGATTTTGCAGTCTTCTTTGGAAGCAACACGGCTTGGATGTTTGGCAGTACACCACCTTGGGCGATTGTCACACCACCCAATAGTTTGTTCAGTTCCTCGTCGTTGCGTACGGCGAGCTGAAGGTGACGAGGGATGATCCTTGACTTCTTGTTGTCACGAGCAGCATTGCCGGCGAGTTCCAAGATTTCGGCAGTCAGGTACTCCAGTACTGCAGCCATGTAGACGGGTGCTCCAGCGCCTACCCTCTGTGCATAACTGCCCTTGCGAAGAAATCGGTGAACACGTCCCACTGGGAACTGAAGACCAGCACGGGATGAGCGAGTCTTTGCCTTGGTTCGTGCCTTTCCACTCTTTCCTCTTCCAGACATGATGTTTTATTAATGAGATGAGACGACAGCGAATTGAAGATTAGACCGGAGCAATGTGCATTTGTGTAATGACTACTCACTGCTTTTTTCTGCCTTTTTATACGCGATGTGGCGTTCGCGTTGACCGCCGGGCTATTGTGACTATCAACCAATCAGCGGTACGCTGACCGCTGTCCGTGGTCCGGGCGCCTAAAAAAAAATGAATATCGTGAATGCTGCCATCATGCGACGCATTCATTCTCATTTTGTACTTTAGCTAACCATACTCCCTCACGTGCACCACTAATCGACTGAGGAACCCAATTTAAACCTCCTCCACGTGCACCACTTATTTCATTTTCTTGAAAAAAATGATGACGTGCACACCAACATTTGATATGAAATAATCGAGCACGCAACTCAATTTAGAAGCTCGTGACTATGTTGCAATATTGCTGCATAGGATCTGAGTAAAATACGATAGAATTAGCGAATACATGTATTTTATATTCTAATAACAGAATGACAAGTGAATTCTTATTTTAAAAAAATTACAAAGAAACCCACTTGAAAAAAGAAATGATTATGTACTCCATATAATATATTTATTAGGAAAAGTATACCGACTAACCTATATAAATCCTACATTCAAATAACAGAAAGGAAAACCTGGCGATTCCCCATTTCTTTTATTTGAAAAAAAATGATTAAAACTACGTATGGACTGTTCCTGTGATTTTATCAATGGTTTATTTTTTTCCTCTAATTTCAATAGGAACAGAGGGGAAGAGGGTGTCATGATGCAAGGCACGGCAATATATGGACAGTGGCATGTGACATACGCACTCACTCTTCATCAAATACAGGTAATTACCCCCCCCCCCCTTTCTCCCGCTCCCTCTAAGGAACTTTCTATATGTAATTAAAAAATCCCGACCTTATATCACGGCCCAGTATTATGTAAAATGTGCATTGTTTCTATTGTATATATCAATTATCAAAAGGATTCTGTATTTCTATTTATTATTTATATATTACATATCGCATTAATATATATTATAGCAGTGATTCTTTCGTGATGTTATGGTGGCTCTGAAAAGAGCCGTTTTGGAATGCCATACAGGCTGTAGTGCATTGGCGCTCTAGGCGCGTTCTCCGCGGATTCGACGGGCCAGCTGGATATCTTTCGGCATGATGGTAACTCTCTTGGCGTGGATGGCGCACAGGTTGGTATCTTCAAATAGCCCGACCAGATAGGCCTCGCTAGCTTCTTGAAGGGCCATCACGGCGGAACTCTGGAAGCGGAGCTCTGTTTTGAAGTCCTGGGCAATCTCCCTCACTAGCCGCTGGAATGGGAGTTTTCGGATCAGAAGCTCGGTGCTTTTCTGGTAGCGGCGGATCTCTCTCAGGGCGACAGTTCCAGGCCTGTACCTATGTGGTTTTTTAACGCCTCCGGTGGCTGGAGCACTCTTCCTGGCCGCCTTGGTTGCCAACTGCTTTCGGGGAGCCTTCCCTCCGGTAGATTTGCGAGCCGTCTGCTTCGTGCGTGCCATGGTTGGTTACTTGTCTGATGGTAAGTCTGCGAATCGAACGTAGAAAACGAGATGAGTGACTGCTGCCGAAAAATGACCGCTATTTATATGAGCAACGCGAGATTCCAAACCCGACGGCGCCGTCCGCAGAGCTCTTGTGATTGGTCAGTTGGGTTGTTCTATTGTCATAACGCGCGAAGCGTGATAGGGTGCCGTCATTTATTTTTATCGGAAGGTGGCGCTGTTCATAACGGCACTGCGTGAGTGAAGACACCAATGGGGTGCCGAAGTTATAGGTAAAAGAAATTGAGGAAAAGGGGCATCATGTGTGAATGAATAATCAAGACACCACCCCCCCCTCCTTACTCCTGCCTTCTCAAACATGCTAGTGTGGACTTTCTTTGCCTCCTGTGTCCCCCGACTCCCCTTATTCAGTATTTATTTATAACTCTATGCATGCATTCATAAACACACGAATATGGACCCGCATCAATACTTTTTTCCATGATCATGCCTAATCATCGGCACCCTTTTAGTTATTGCATTTTATTTTAATTTATTTAAGTTATTGCATTTTATTGCATCTTATTTTAATTTATTTAAGTTATTGCATTTTATTGCATCTTATTTTAATATTATTTGTTTAATATATTCCACCGTTCATTCATATGCTTATTTATTCCTTATTTACGCTTATTTATTATCATAATGCTTATCATAATGCTTATACTACATAATGCATTCTTTCTTGAATATTTGTGTGGCCCTGAAAAGGGCCGTTGTTTGTACAAAGAGTAGAACTCTCTCTATTTAGATGTGGTATACTTCGTTACCGCTTTGGTGCCCTCACTCACGGCGTGCTTAGCAAGCTCCCCTGGAAGCAGTAGGCGGACAGCGGTCTGGATCTCACGACTGCTGATGGTTGACTTCTTGTTGTATTTGGCCAGCCGAGAAGATTCGCCGGCAATTCGCTCAAAGATGTCGTTGACGAAGCTGTTCATGATCGTCATGGCCCGGCTAGAGATTCCAGTATCGGGGTGAACCTGCTTGAGGACCTTGTAGATGTAGATTCCGTAGCTCTCCTTCCTTTTCCTGTGCCTTTTCTTGCCACCGCTGGGCCGGGGCGCCTTGACTGCTTTCTTGGAACCTTTCTTGGCAACTTGACCTGTTGGAGCCATGATGAATGTAAGCTGGTATGTGAAGAATGTAGCGAAACGTGTGCGTCGATCAGATATTCTGTTGCTAATGCGAGTGCACCGTCCCAATAGCCCTATTTATACACCGCGTCCGGGTGCGGCGCGGTTCGGTCCGTATGCAAATGAGCCCCGGTCTTTCATTCATTGGCCAATTGGCGCCTGTACTGCCCCTGGTCGAGAGATGGCGACAGAGTATTGTAAGTGAGCAATTAGTGTGGTGATTCTATTTTCTTCTTATTTTGTTTTGACCGACTTTAGGGATCAGTAAAAACTCTTTCGAAAACAGGACAACATCCCAGTTTATTACATATGCTAAACTCTATGCTGAGCGAAATCTATATGTTTTTTAATCAATATCCACATAGAAAAGAGTACAATTATGATGATGGAGACGAAAGCGACGACTTGTTGTGATGTAATAGGCCCACTGACGGCAAGTGGCGATATGTCGTTGTACAACTTGTACAATTTTTATCGGGTGGAATTAAAATTGTTCCCTTTCCTGGTAAAGTTGCACAAAATAATGACCTGGTTTTTAACTGGGTATCGTGAAAATTGAAAATGGTGATATTTTTTCCCATTTTTACTTATCAATTTACTTCATCAAGACATACCAAAAAATGCCTCCCTGCGAACCTGTCAAAATACAAATTCATCTTTATTGTAAATGTTCCTCTATAAAGATAAATATTCCTTATTCCTAATTAACGGCACAAACTCTCGTTGAAAAGTACCTGATTTTAATTAAATCGAAAAAACCACGCCTAATGATCTGGATTTTCTTAAACTAGAATAAGAAGTTTACGCCGTTTTTTTTTTTAGTTGGCAAAATCTGACTTAACAGCGACCTGGATAGATAACCAGGGGCGAAGGCTAACATTTTCCTGTAAAAAAAAAAGTTCACTCTCTCTCCGTTTGTCACCCAATCTCTTTTCTCTACCTACCTCGCCCTGTCCCAAGTATATCCACGGCCGTTCGATTACTTGAAAGAAATCGAGACTTTACCCTAGTTATCGTTTATATCATAGTCGTTTAATTACATTATAACGCATATGATGCATACATTTTTTATCGCTGCCGTGTTGTTTATATTTCTTGCTTATGATCATTACGAAGTATACAGTTCACCAAGGTTATATTGCAGCGATCTATGAATAATATATTTTTGTTCGTCATTGGTCATGACAAAAAACAACATTTTTTGCATCTTGTTGCTATGTAATGGAACTCTTCTTTTCGTTCAAATGTTGTAAGTATTCCTATATAATTGCTATTAAAAAAAAACGAAACCGTACCACAACTCTGAATCTGACCCGCACCTCTTTGGCTAGCTACGTGTGAATCGCACTCGGTTTAAGGCAATATGATGATAGTGCTGTTTGTAAGTTATTTAGTATTCACTGGTACATGATATTTTATATTTTTATATATTACCATGTATATGAATATCTGAAATTATTCATATAAATATCTGAAATTATCCCCTAATCATTCTTGACCTACATTGCAATATACGCAAAGATAAAATTCATTTAATCTCGGATTAATTTATATCATTATCTAGTCATTAATTAAAATCAACAGCATTCTTTCTTGCTCATGTGGTGGCTCTGAAAAGAGCCGTTATTTGTAGTCAATAACCATATGGTTAGATTAGCCGCCGAAACCGTACAGAGTACGGCCCTGCCTCTTTAGTGCATAGACCACGTCCATGGCTGTGACAGTCTTGCGCTTGGCATGCTCACAGTAGGTGACGGCATCACGGATGACATTCTCCAAGAAGACTTTCAGTACACCGCGTGTCTCTTCGTAGATGAGACCAGAGATCCTCTTGACTCCACCTCTTCTTGCTAGACGGCGGATAGCAGGCTTCGTGATACCTTGGATGTTGTCTCGGAGAACCTTGCGATGACGCTTGGCACCACCCTTTCCGAGACCCTTTCCTCCTTTTCCGCGACCTGACATCTTGATGAATGAGAGCTAGTTGTGTACGATACTGAAGACTGGATGTTACGCTGAGCGAATGAGTTAAAAAGCGAGAGCAGCGGCAATTGTGGTCGGATTGCGGACGTGGGTGACGAAATTCGTCACCGCGCCGACCCGCCGGCGAATTCAGAGCGCCCCCTTGTGCCGACGCCGATATAATTTCTGAAAAGAGTCCCCGCCCTGAAAACGCACGGAATAATGATCCTTCGGGGGGAAAAAAATCGCATAATTTTCGGAAGACATTGTACATAGTACTCGAATATAAGGCAATATTTCAAATGTATGCATTTTAAATCCTCCAGTAATACCGACCCCCTCATATTCTTTGCACTTGCATATATTTCGTTTTCTTCATTTTGACCTTTGATTCTGTCTCTTCGATTTTATTCATATATATATATATATATATATATATTGTTTCCTATTATGTAATTTTTATAGATAGTTAGTACATATACATTTTCATACCTTTATATGTCATTCACATCCCGCCCACCATTTAAACACCCCCTTCTTTTTCATTCTTCTTATAATGTTACATTTCATAATTCCGTGGCTACTTTATAATTTGAATGAATACACAATCCTCACATTTCATCATTTTTTAAGGTTTATACCATAGGATTGCCACAATATGGACAATGCTATAAGAATATTTCTTTATATTATTTTTTTCATACAGACAGGTATTCTTTCTTGGAAATTTGGTGGCTCTGAAAAGAGCCGTTTTGTTGGCACTGGAAAGTGGCTATGCAGAAATCACTTGGATTTCTTTGCCGCTACTTTCTTTGCTGCGGGTTTCTTGGGGTTCGAAGCCTTTGGCTTCTTGGTTACTGCCTTCTTGGGTGTCGACTTCTTGGCAGGGACTTTCTTCTTTGGTGTCTTTTTCTTTTCTTTCTTCTCAGTGGTCTTAGTCTTCTTTGCAGGCTTCTTCACTTTCTTTGGTGCTGCCTTTGCCTTCTTAGCGGCGGCTGCCTTCTGCTTCTTCTCCTTCTGGGCTGCAGATTTCGCCTTTTCCTTCTCCCGCTGTGCTTGCTGTTTGGCTCTCTCTTTCTCCTTCTTGGCCTTCTCCGCTGCTTGTGCCTTGGCTGCTTGCACATTCAACTTGAATGACCCCGAAGCACCTTTACCCTTCGTCTGCGTAAGTTTGCCCTTCTCCACACCAGCCTTTAGAGCCTTCTTGATGAATATGAGCTGTCGGTCCATCTGGACATCGAAGTTCTGCTCGATGTACTTCTTGATTGCCTGGAGCGAAGATCCATTCCGCTCCTTCAATTCGCTGATTGCTGTCATAACCATCTCAGCAGCAGGCGGATGGGTCGCTGGTTTCTTCTTAGGAGCCTTCTTGGTATCCTTCTCAGCCATCTTGGTATACGTATTTACAGTTGCGGTGTAAACAAAACAAGTGTCCCCTTCCCCGAGAAATCATCATTATACGTCATGGTTGCGTACGTGGTAGGAAACCTCCCCAGGTTGCCAGCACCACCACCACTGTGTCGCCCGCTTCACTAGCTTCACTCAAAAAAGAGTCTTCTTCTTTTTTTTCTTCTTCTTCTCCTTCTTCGTCTTTTCTTCTTCTTTTTCTTCGTCTTCTTCTTCTTTTTCTTCGTCTTCTTCTTTTCTTCTTCTTCTTATTGTTATTATCATCATCATTATTATTATTTATTATTATCATTGTTATCATCATCGTCATCATCATCATTGCCGCTTCTGTCATTTCCCTGTTCGAAGACAAACTCGAATTTCTAAACGCTATTTATTTCTATATTTTTCGTCGTACCCACTTTAAAACACACGTATATGAATACATTAAAAATCTTTATCCAGTATTGTATAGCATAGTAACTACAGCTTCTCAATATAACGCCATGCAGAACACCGAGACAAGGAAAATTTCGCCACAAGGGGGCGCTCGACGACAACAACAATCTGCGACATAATATATTGTAATCTGAATAATGGTACAAGTTTTGCCATTCCAAAACTTTTTGTTGTTACTTCTTGACTTTGGTATACTACTACTGCTTCTACTACTTCTACTATTTCATCTTCGACCACACCCCTCCCATTTTTTCAAATTTCATATTGCCAGATTTGTAAGAATCGTTTCATTTCATTTCATTTTTTACGTTTACTTCTTGAGCCTCACTGAGGTCTCGTTAACCATTTTTGCGTTATTTACCTTATTATTTGTATAGAGCCAGTAAGAGACAGAGGGATAGATAGAGAGAGAGAGAGAGAGGGGGGGGGGTGTTCGACCATGTGGACATTTTGATATCGGGGAACTTTATTTTACATAAAAAACAACAAGATTCTTTCGTGAATAATTAGTGGCCCTTAAAAGGGCCGTTGTTTGGTTTGGTTTTGTAGAAGCAAGCTAGCTTGATTTTGCAGTCTTCTTTGGAAGCAACACGGCTTGGATGTTTGGCAGTACACCACCTTGGGCGATTGTCACACCACCCAATAGTTTGTTCAGTTCCTCGTCGTTGCGTACGGCGAGCTGAAGGTGACGAGGGATGATCCTTGACTTCTTGTTGTCACGAGCAGCATTGCCGGCGAGTTCCAAGATTTCGGCAGTCAGGTACTCCAGTACTGCAGCCATGTAGACGGGTGCTCCAGCGCCTACCCTCTGTGCATAACTGCCCTTGCGAAGAAATCGGTGAACACGTCCCACTGGGAACTGAAGACCAGCACGGGATGAGCGAGTCTTTGCCTTGGTTCGTGCCTTTCCACTCTTTCCTCTTCCAGACATGATGTTTTATTAATGAGATGAGACGACAGCGAATTGAAGATTAGACCGGAGCAATGTGCATTTGTGTAATGACTACTCACTGCTTTTTTCTGCCTTTTTATACGCGATGTGGCGTTCGCGTTGACCGCCGGGCTATTGTGACTATCAACCAATCAGCGGTACGCTGACCGCTGTCCGTGGTCCGGGCGCCTAAAAAAAAATGAATATCGTGAATGCTGCCATCATGCGACGCATTCATTCTCATTTTGTACTTTAGCTAACCATACTCCCTCACGTGCACCACTAATCGACTGAGGAACCCAATTTAAACCTCCTCCACGTGCACCACTTATTTCATTTTCTTGAAAAAAATGATGACGTGCACACCAACATTTGATATGAAATAATCGAGCACGCAACTCAATTTAGAAGCTCGTGACTATGTTGCAATATTGCTGCATAGGATCTGAGTAAAATACGATAGAATTAGCGAATACATGTATTTTATATTCTAATAACAGAATGACAAGTGAATTCTTATTTTAAAAAAATTACAAAGAAACCCACTTGAAAAAAGAAATGATTATGTACTCCATATAATATATTTATTAGGAAAAGTATACCGACTAACCTATATAAATCCTACATTCAAATAACAGAAAGGAAAACCTGGCGATTCCCCATTTCTTTTATTTGAAAAAAAATGATTAAAACTACGTATGGACTGTTCCTGTGATTTTATCAATGGTTTATTTTTTTCCTCTAATTTCAATAGGAACAGAGGGGAAGAGGGTGTCATGATGCAAGGCACGGCAATATATGGACAGTGGCATGTGACATACGCACTCACTCTTCATCAAATACAGGTAATTACCCCCCCCCCCCTTTCTCCCGCTCCCTCTAAGGAACTTTCTATATGTAATTAAAAAATCCCGACCTTATATCACGGCCCAGTATTATGTAAAATGTGCATTGTTTCTATTGTATATATCAATTATCAAAAGGATTCTGTATTTCTATTTATTATTTATATATTACATATCGCATTAATATATATTATAGCAGTGATTCTTTCGTGATGTTATGGTGGCTCTGAAAAGAGCCGTTTTGGAATGCCATACAGGCTGTAGTGCATTGGCGCTCTAGGCGCGTTCTCCGCGGATTCGACGGGCCAGCTGGATATCTTTCGGCATGATGGTAACTCTCTTGGCGTGGATGGCGCACAGGTTGGTATCTTCAAATAGCCCGACCAGATAGGCCTCGCTAGCTTCTTGAAGGGCCATCACGGCGGAACTCTGGAAGCGGAGCTCTGTTTTGAAGTCCTGGGCAATCTCCCTCACTAGCCGCTGGAATGGGAGTTTTCGGATCAGAAGCTCGGTGCTTTTCTGGTAGCGGCGGATCTCTCTCAGGGCGACAGTTCCAGGCCTGTACCTATGTGGTTTTTTAACGCCTCCGGTGGCTGGAGCACTCTTCCTGGCCGCCTTGGTTGCCAACTGCTTTCGGGGAGCCTTCCCTCCGGTAGATTTGCGAGCCGTCTGCTTCGTGCGTGCCATGGTTGGTTACTTGTCTGATGGTAAGTCTGCGAATCGAACGTAGAAAACGAGATGAGTGACTGCTGCCGAAAAATGACCGCTATTTATATGAGCAACGCGAGATTCCAAACCCGACGGCGCCGTCCGCAGAGCTCTTGTGATTGGTCAGTTGGGTTGTTCTATTGTCATAACGCGCGAAGCGTGATAGGGTGCCGTCATTTATTTTTATCGGAAGGTGGCGCTGTTCATAACGGCACTGCGTGAGTGAAGACACCAATGGGGTGCCGAAGTTATAGGTAAAAGAAATTGAGGAAAAGGGGCATCATGTGTGAATGAATAATCAAGACACCACCCCCCCCTCCTTACTCCTGCCTTCTCAAACATGCTAGTGTGGACTTTCTTTGCCTCCTGTGTCCCCCGACTCCCCTTATTCAGTATTTATTTATAACTCTATGCATGCATTCATAAACACACGAATATGGACCCGCATCAATACTTTTTTCCATGATCATGCCTAATCATCGGCACCCTTTTAGTTATTGCATTTTATTTTAATTTATTTAAGTTATTGCATTTTATTGCATCTTATTTTAATTTATTTAAGTTATTGCATTTTATTGCATCTTATTTTAATATTATTTGTTTAATATATTCCACCGTTCATTCATATGCTTATTTATTCCTTATTTACGCTTATTTATTATCATAATGCTTATCATAATGCTTATACTACATAATGCATTCTTTCTTGAATATTTGTGTGGCCCTGAAAAGGGCCGTTGTTTGTACAAAGAGTAGAACTCTCTCTATTTAGATGTGGTATACTTCGTTACCGCTTTGGTGCCCTCACTCACGGCGTGCTTAGCAAGCTCCCCTGGAAGCAGTAGGCGGACAGCGGTCTGGATCTCACGACTGCTGATGGTTGACTTCTTGTTGTATTTGGCCAGCCGAGAAGATTCGCCGGCAATTCGCTCAAAGATGTCGTTGACGAAGCTGTTCATGATCGTCATGGCCCGGCTAGAGATTCCAGTATCGGGGTGAACCTGCTTGAGGACCTTGTAGATGTAGATTCCGTAGCTCTCCTTCCTTTTCCTGTGCCTTTTCTTGCCACCGCTGGGCCGGGGCGCCTTGACTGCTTTCTTGGAACCTTTCTTGGCAACTTGACCTGTTGGAGCCATGATGAATGTAAGCTGGTATGTGAAGAATGTAGCGAAACGTGTGCGTCGATCAGATATTCTGTTGCTAATGCGAGTGCACCGTCCCAATAGCCCTATTTATACACCGCGTCCGGGTGCGGCGCGGTTCGGTCCGTATGCAAATGAGCCCCGGTCTTTCATTCATTGGCCAATTGGCGCCTGTACTGCCCCTGGTCGAGAGATGGCGACAGAGTATTGTAAGTGAGCAATTAGTGTGGTGATTCTATTTTCTTCTTATTTTGTTTTGACCGACTTTAGGGATCAGTAAAAACTCTTTCGAAAACAGGACAACATCCCAGTTTATTACATATGCTAAACTCTATGCTGAGCGAAATCTATATGTTTTTTAATCAATATCCACATAGAAAAGAGTACAATTATGATGATGGAGACGAAAGCGACGACTTGTTGTGATGTAATAGGCCCACTGACGGCAAGTGGCGATATGTCGTTGTACAACTTGTACAATTTTTATCGGGTGGAATTAAAATTGTTCCCTTTCCTGGTAAAGTTGCACAAAATAATGACCTGGTTTTTAACTGGGTATCGTGAAAATTGAAAATGGTGATATTTTTTCCCATTTTTACTTATCAATTTACTTCATCAAGACATACCAAAAAATGCCTCCCTGCGAACCTGTCAAAATACAAATTCATCTTTATTGTAAATGTTCCTCTATAAAGATAAATATTCCTTATTCCTAATTAACGGCACAAACTCTCGTTGAAAAGTACCTGATTTTAATTAAATCGAAAAAACCACGCCTAATGATCTGGATTTTCTTAAACTAGAATAAGAAGTTTACGCCGTTTTTTTTTTTAGTTGGCAAAATCTGACTTAACAGCGACCTGGATAGATAACCAGGGGCGAAGGCTAACATTTTCCTGTAAAAAAAAAAGTTCACTCTCTCT
This sequence comes from Lytechinus pictus, assembly GCF_037042905.1. NCBI lineage: Eukaryota > Metazoa > Echinodermata > Echinoidea > Temnopleuroida > Toxopneustidae > Lytechinus > Lytechinus pictus. Next base: position 169,353 of record NW_026974177.1, on the reverse strand, counting down.
CCGTTTGTCACCCAATCTCTTTTCTCTACCTACCTCGCCCTGTCCCAAGTATATCCACGGCCGTTCGATTACTTGAAAGAAATCGAGACTTTACCCTAGTTATCGTTTATATCATAGTCGTTTAATTACATTATAACGCATATGATGCATACATTTTTTATCGCTGCCGTGTTGTTTATATTTCTTGCTTATGATCATTACGAAGTATACAGTTCACCAAGGTTATATTGCAGCGATCTATGAATAATATATTTTTGTTCGTCATTGGTCATGACAAAAAACAACATTTTTTGCATCTTGTTGCTATGTAATGGAACTCTTCTTTTCGTTCAAATGTTGTAAGTATTCCTATATAATTGCTATTAAAAAAAAACGAAACCGTACCACAACTCTGAATCTGACCCGCACCTCTTTGGCTAGCTACGTGTGAATCGCACTCGGTTTAAGGCAATATGATGATAGTGCTGTTTGTAAGTTATTTAGTATTCACTGGTACATGATATTTTATATTTTTATATATTACCATGTATATGAATATCTGAAATTATTCATATAAATATCTGAAATTATCCCCTAATCATTCTTGACCTACATTGCAATATACGCAAAGATAAAATTCATTTAATCTCGGATTAATTTATATCATTATCTAGTCATTAATTAAAATCAACAGCATTCTTTCTTGCTCATGTGGTGGCTCTGAAAAGAGCCGTTATTTGTAGTCAATAACCATATGGTTAGATTAGCCGCCGAAACCGTACAGAGTACGGCCCTGCCTCTTTAGTGCATAGACCACGTCCATGGCTGTGACAGTCTTGCGCTTGGCATGCTCACAGTAGGTGACGGCATCACGGATGACATTCTCCAAGAAGACTTTCAGTACACCGCGTGTCTCTTCGTAGATGAGACCAGAGATCCTCTTGACTCCACCTCTTCTTGCTAGACGGCGGATAGCAGGCTTCGTGATACCTTGGATGTTGTCTCGGAGAACCTTGCGATGACGCTTGGCACCACCCTTTCCGAGACCCTTTCCTCCTTTTCCGCGACCTGACATCTTGATGAATGAGAGCTAGTTGTGTACGATACTGAAGACTGGATGTTACGCTGAGCGAATGAGTTAAAAAGCGAGAGCAGCGGCAATTGTGGTCGGATTGCGGACGTGGGTGACGAAATTCGTCACCGCGCCGACCCGCCGGCGAATTCAGAGCGCCCCCTTGTGCCGACGCCGATATAATTTCTGAAAAGAGTCCCCGCCCTGAAAACGCACGGAATAATGATCCTTCGGGGGGAAAAAAATCGCATAATTTTCGGAAGACATTGTACATAGTACTCGAATATAAGGCAATATTTCAAATGTATGCATTTTAAATCCTCCAGTAATACCGACCCCCTCATATTCTTTGCACTTGCATATATTTCGTTTTCTTCATTTTGACCTTTGATTCTGTCTCTTCGATTTTATTCATATATATATATATATATATATATATATTGTTTCCTATTATGTAATTTTTATAGATAGTTAGTACATATACATTTTCATACCTTTATATGTCATTCACATCCCGCCCACCATTTAAACACCCCCTTCTTTTTCATTCTTCTTATAATGTTACATTTCATAATTCCGTGGCTACTTTATAATTTGAATGAATACACAATCCTCACATTTCATCATTTTTTAAGGTTTATACCATAGGATTGCCACAATATGGACAATGCTATAAGAATATTTCTTTATATTATTTTTTTCATACAGACAGGTATTCTTTCTTGGAAATTTGGTGGCTCTGAAAAGAGCCGTTTTGTTGGCACTGGAAAGTGGCTATGCAGAAATCACTTGGATTTCTTTGCCGCTACTTTCTTTGCTGCGGGTTTCTTGGGGTTCGAAGCCTTTGGCTTCTTGGTTACTGCCTTCTTGGGTGTCGACTTCTTGGCAGGGACTTTCTTCTTTGGTGTCTTTTTCTTTTCTTTCTTCTCAGTGGTCTTAGTCTTCTTTGCAGGCTTCTTCACTTTCTTTGGTGCTGCCTTTGCCTTCTTAGCGGCGGCTGCCTTCTGCTTCTTCTCCTTCTGGGCTGCAGATTTCGCCTTTTCCTTCTCCCGCTGTGCTTGCTGTTTGGCTCTCTCTTTCTCCTTCTTGGCCTTCTCCGCTGCTTGTGCCTTGGCTGCTTGCACATTCAACTTGAATGACCCCGAAGCACCTTTACCCTTCGTCTGCGTAAGTTTGCCCTTCTCCACACCAGCCTTTAGAGCCTTCTTGATGAATATGAGCTGTCGGTCCATCTGGACATCGAAGTTCTGCTCGATGTACTTCTTGATTGCCTGGAGCGAAGATCCATTCCGCTCCTTCAATTCGCTGATTGCTGTCATAACCATCTCAGCAGCAGGCGGATGGGTCGCTGGTTTCTTCTTAGGAGCCTTCTTGGTATCCTTCTCAGCCATCTTGGTATACGTATTTACAGTTGCGGTGTAAACAAAACAAGTGTCCCCTTCCCCGAGAAATCATCATTATACGTCATGGTTGCGTACGTGGTAGGAAACCTCCCCAGGTTGCCAGCACCACCACCACTGTGTCGCCCGCTTCACTAGCTTCACTCAAAAAAGAGTCTTCTTCTTTTTTTTCTTCTTCTTCTCCTTCTTCGTCTTTTCTTCTTCTTTTTCTTCGTCTTCTTCTTCTTTTTCTTCGTCTTCTTCTTTTCTTCTTCTTCTTATTGTTATTATCATCATCATTATTATTATTTATTATTATCATTGTTATCATCATCGTCATCATCATCATTGCCGCTTCTGTCATTTCCCTGTTCGAAGACAAACTCGAATTTCTAAACGCTATTTATTTCTATATTTTTCGTCGTACCCACTTTAAAACACACGTATATGAATACATTAAAAATCTTTATCCAGTATTGTATAGCATAGTAACTACAGCTTCTCAATATAACGCCATGCAGAACACCGAGACAAGGAAAATTTCGCCACAAGGGGGCGCTCGACGACAACAACAATCTGCGACATAATATATTGTAATCTGAATAATGGTACAAGTTTTGCCATTCCAAAACTTTTTGTTGTTACTTCTTGACTTTGGTATACTACTACTGCTTCTACTACTTCTACTATTTCATCTTCGACCACACCCCTCCCATTTTTTCAAATTTCATATTGCCAGATTTGTAAGAATCGTTTCATTTCATTTCATTTTTTACGTTTACTTCTTGAGCCTCACTGAGGTCTCGTTAACCATTTTTGCGTTATTTACCTTATTATTTGTATAGAGCCAGTAAGAGACAGAGGGATAGATAGAGAGAGAGAGAGAGAGGGGGGGGGGTGTTCGACCATGTGGACATTTTGATATCGGGGAACTTTATTTTACATAAAAAACAACAAGATTCTTTCGTGAATAATTAGTGGCCCTTAAAAGGGCCGTTGTTTGGTTTGGTTTTGTAGAAGCAAGCTAGCTTGATTTTGCAGTCTTCTTTGGAAGCAACACGGCTTGGATGTTTGGCAGTACACCACCTTGGGCGATTGTCACACCACCCAATAGTTTGTTCAGTTCCTCGTCGTTGCGTACGGCGAGCTGAAGGTGACGAGGGATGATCCTTGACTTCTTGTTGTCACGAGCAGCATTGCCGGCGAGTTCCAAGATTTCGGCAGTCAGGTACTCCAGTACTGCAGCCATGTAGACGGGTGCTCCAGCGCCTACCCTCTGTGCATAACTGCCCTTGCGAAGAAATCGGTGAACACGTCCCACTGGGAACTGAAGACCAGCACGGGATGAGCGAGTCTTTGCCTTGGTTCGTGCCTTTCCACTCTTTCCTCTTCCAGACATGATGTTTTATTAATGAGATGAGACGACAGCGAATTGAAGATTAGACCGGAGCAATGTGCATTTGTGTAATGACTACTCACTGCTTTTTTCTGCCTTTTTATACGCGATGTGGCGTTCGCGTTGACCGCCGGGCTATTGTGACTATCAACCAATCAGCGGTACGCTGACCGCTGTCCGTGGTCCGGGCGCCTAAAAAAAAATGAATATCGTGAATGCTGCCATCATGCGACGCATTCATTCTCATTTTGTACTTTAGCTAACCATACTCCCTCACGTGCACCACTAATCGACTGAGGAACCCAATTTAAACCTCCTCCACGTGCACCACTTATTTCATTTTCTTGAAAAAAATGATGACGTGCACACCAACATTTGATATGAAATAATCGAGCACGCAACTCAATTTAGAAGCTCGTGACTATGTTGCAATATTGCTGCATAGGATCTGAGTAAAATACGATAGAATTAGCGAATACATGTATTTTATATTCTAATAACAGAATGACAAGTGAATTCTTATTTTAAAAAAATTACAAAGAAACCCACTTGAAAAAAGAAATGATTATGTACTCCATATAATATATTTATTAGGAAAAGTATACCGACTAACCTATATAAATCCTACATTCAAATAACAGAAAGGAAAACCTGGCGATTCCCCATTTCTTTTATTTGAAAAAAAATGATTAAAACTACGTATGGACTGTTCCTGTGATTTTATCAATGGTTTATTTTTTTCCTCTAATTTCAATAGGAACAGAGGGGAAGAGGGTGTCATGATGCAAGGCACGGCAATATATGGACAGTGGCATGTGACATACGCACTCACTCTTCATCAAATACAGGTAATTACCCCCCCCCCCCTTTCTCCCGCTCCCTCTAAGGAACTTTCTATATGTAATTAAAAAATCCCGACCTTATATCACGGCCCAGTATTATGTAAAATGTGCATTGTTTCTATTGTATATATCAATTATCAAAAGGATTCTGTATTTCTATTTATTATTTATATATTACATATCGCATTAATATATATTATAGCAGTGATTCTTTCGTGATGTTATGGTGGCTCTGAAAAGAGCCGTTTTGGAATGCCATACAGGCTGTAGTGCATTGGCGCTCTAGGCGCGTTCTCCGCGGATTCGACGGGCCAGCTGGATATCTTTCGGCATGATGGTAACTCTCTTGGCGTGGATGGCGCACAGGTTGGTATCTTCAAATAGCCCGACCAGATAGGCCTCGCTAGCTTCTTGAAGGGCCATCACGGCGGAACTCTGGAAGCGGAGCTCTGTTTTGAAGTCCTGGGCAATCTCCCTCACTAGCCGCTGGAATGGGAGTTTTCGGATCAGAAGCTCGGTGCTTTTCTGGTAGCGGCGGATCTCTCTCAGGGCGACAGTTCCAGGCCTGTACCTATGTGGTTTTTTAACGCCTCCGGTGGCTGGAGCACTCTTCCTGGCCGCCTTGGTTGCCAACTGCTTTCGGGGAGCCTTCCCTCCGGTAGATTTGCGAGCCGTCTGCTTCGTGCGTGCCATGGTTGGTTACTTGTCTGATGGTAAGTCTGCGAATCGAACGTAGAAAACGAGATGAGTGACTGCTGCCGAAAAATGACCGCTATTTATATGAGCAACGCGAGATTCCAAACCCGACGGCGCCGTCCGCAGAGCTCTTGTGATTGGTCAGTTGGGTTGTTCTATTGTCATAACGCGCGAAGCGTGATAGGGTGCCGTCATTTATTTTTATCGGAAGGTGGCGCTGTTCATAACGGCACTGCGTGAGTGAAGACACCAATGGGGTGCCGAAGTTATAGGTAAAAGAAATTGAGGAAAAGGGGCATCATGTGTGAATGAATAATCAAGACACCACCCCCCCCTCCTTACTCCTGCCTTCTCAAACATGCTAGTGTGGACTTTCTTTGCCTCCTGTGTCCCCCGACTCCCCTTATTCAGTATTTATTTATAACTCTATGCATGCATTCATAAACACACGAATATGGACCCGCATCAATACTTTTTTCCATGATCATGCCTAATCATCGGCACCCTTTTAGTTATTGCATTTTATTTTAATTTATTTAAGTTATTGCATTTTATTGCATCTTATTTTAATTTATTTAAGTTATTGCATTTTATTGCATCTTATTTTAATATTATTTGTTTAATATATTCCACCGTTCATTCATATGCTTATTTATTCCTTATTTACGCTTATTTATTATCATAATGCTTATCATAATGCTTATACTACATAATGCATTCTTTCTTGAATATTTGTGTGGCCCTGAAAAGGGCCGTTGTTTGTACAAAGAGTAGAACTCTCTCTATTTAGATGTGGTATACTTCGTTACCGCTTTGGTGCCCTCACTCACGGCGTGCTTAGCAAGCTCCCCTGGAAGCAGTAGGCGGACAGCGGTCTGGATCTCACGACTGCTGATGGTTGACTTCTTGTTGTATTTGGCCAGCCGAGAAGATTCGCCGGCAATTCGCTCAAAGATGTCGTTGACGAAGCTGTTCATGATCGTCATGGCCCGGCTAGAGATTCCAGTATCGGGGTGAACCTGCTTGAGGACCTTGTAGATGTAGATTCCGTAGCTCTCCTTCCTTTTCCTGTGCCTTTTCTTGCCACCGCTGGGCCGGGGCGCCTTGACTGCTTTCTTGGAACCTTTCTTGGCAACTTGACCTGTTGGAGCCATGATGAATGTAAGCTGGTATGTGAAGAATGTAGCGAAACGTGTGCGTCGATCAGATATTCTGTTGCTAATGCGAGTGCACCGTCCCAATAGCCCTATTTATACACCGCGTCCGGGTGCGGCGCGGTTCGGTCCGTATGCAAATGAGCCCCGGTCTTTCATTCATTGGCCAATTGGCGCCTGTACTGCCCCTGGTCGAGAGATGGCGACAGAGTATTGTAAGTGAGCAATTAGTGTGGTGATTCTATTTTCTTCTTATTTTGTTTTGACCGACTTTAGGGATCAGTAAAAACTCTTTCGAAAACAGGACAACATCCCAGTTTATTACATATGCTAAACTCTATGCTGAGCGAAATCTATATGTTTTTTAATCAATATCCACATAGAAAAGAGTACAATTATGATGATGGAGACGAAAGCGACGACTTGTTGTGATGTAATAGGCCCACTGACGGCAAGTGGCGATATGTCGTTGTACAACTTGTACAATTTTTATCGGGTGGAATTAAAATTGTTCCCTTTCCTGGTAAAGTTGCACAAAATAATGACCTGGTTTTTAACTGGGTATCGTGAAAATTGAAAATGGTGATATTTTTTCCCATTTTTACTTATCAATTTACTTCATCAAGACATACCAAAAAATGCCTCCCTGCGAACCTGTCAAAATACAAATTCATCTTTATTGTAAATGTTCCTCTATAAAGATAAATATTCCTTATTCCTAATTAACGGCACAAACTCTCGTTGAAAAGTACCTGATTTTAATTAAATCGAAAAAACCACGCCTAATGATCTGGATTTTCTTAAACTAGAATAAGAAGTTTACGCCGTTTTTTTTTTTAGTTGGCAAAATCTGACTTAACAGCGACCTGGATAGATAACCAGGGGCGAAGGCTAACATTTTCCTGTAAAAAAAAAAGTTCACTCTCTCTCCGTTTGTCACCCAATCTCTTTTCTCTACCTACCTCGCCCTGTCCCAAGTATATCCACGGCCGTTCGATTACTTGAAAGAAATCGAGACTTTACCCTAGTTATCGTTTATATCATAGTCGTTTAATTACATTATAACGCATATGATGCATACATTTTTTATCGCTGCCGTGTTGTTTATATTTCTTGCTTATGATCATTACGAAGTATACAGTTCACCAAGGTTATATTGCAGCGATCTATGAATAATATATTTTTGTTCGTCATTGGTCATGACAAAAAACAACATTTTTTGCATCTTGTTGCTATGTAATGGAACTCTTCTTTTCGTTCAAATGTTGTAAGTATTCCTATATAATTGCTATTAAAAAAAAACGAAACCGTACCACAACTCTGAATCTGACCCGCACCTCTTTGGCTAGCTACGTGTGAATCGCACTCGGTTTAAGGCAATATGATGATAGTGCTGTTTGTAAGTTATTTAGTATTCACTGGTACATGATATTTTATATTTTTATATATTACCATGTATATGAATATCTGAAATTATTCATATAAATATCTGAAATTATCCCCTAATCATTCTTGACCTACATTGCAATATACGCAAAGATAAAATTCATTTAATCTCGGATTAATTTATATCATTATCTAGTCATTAATTAAAATCAACAGCATTCTTTCTTGCTCATGTGGTGGCTCTGAAAAGAGCCGTTATTTGTAGTCAATAACCATATGGTTAGATTAGCCGCCGAAACCGTACAGAGTACGGCCCTGCCTCTTTAGTGCATAGACCACGTCCATGGCTGTGACAGTCTTGCGCTTGGCATGCTCACAGTAGGTGACGGCATCACGGATGACATTCTCCAAGAAGACTTTCAGTACACCGCGTGTCTCTTCGTAGATGAGACCAGAGATCCTCTTGACTCCACCTCTTCTTGCTAGACGGCGGATAGCAGGCTTCGTGATACCTTGGATGTTGTCTCGGAGAACCTTGCGATGACGCTTGGCACCACCCTTTCCGAGACCCTTTCCTCCTTTTCCGCGACCTGACATCTTGATGAATGAGAGCTAGTTGTGTACGATACTGAAGACTGGATGTTACGCTGAGCGAATGAGTTAAAAAGCGAGAGCAGCGGCAATTGTGGTCGGATTGCGGACGTGGGTGACGAAATTCGTCACCGCGCCGACCCGCCGGCGAATTCAGAGCGCCCCCTTGTGCCGACGCCGATATAATTTCTGAAAAGAGTCCCCGCCCTGAAAACGCACGGAATAATGATCCTTCGGGGGGAAAAAAATCGCATAATTTTCGGAAGACATTGTACATAGTACTCGAATATAAGGCAATATTTCAAATGTATGCATTTTAAATCCTCCAGTAATACCGACCCCCTCATATTCTTTGCACTTGCATATATTTCGTTTTCTTCATTTTGACCTTTGATTCTGTCTCTTCGATTTTATTCATATATATATATATATATATATATATATATTGTTTCCTATTATGTAATTTTTATAGATAGTTAGTACATATACATTTTCATACCTTTATATGTCATTCACATCCCGCCCACCATTTAAACACCCCCTTCTTTTTCATTCTTCTTATAATGTTACATTTCATAATTCCGTGGCTACTTTATAATTTGAATGAATACACAATCCTCACATTTCATCATTTTTTAAGGTTTATACCATAGGATTGCCACAATATGGACAATGCTATAAGAATATTTCTTTATATTATTTTTTTCATACAGACAGGTATTCTTTCTTGGAAATTTGGTGGCTCTGAAAAGAGCCGTTTTGTTGGCACTGGAAAGTGGCTATGCAGAAATCACTTGGATTTCTTTGCCGCTACTTTCTTTGCTGCGGGTTTCTTGGGGTTCGAAGCCTTTGGCTTCTTGGTTACTGCCTTCTTGGGTGTCGACTTCTTGGCAGGGACTTTCTTCTTTGGTGTCTTTTTCTTTTCTTTCTTCTCAGTGGTCTTAGTCTTCTTTGCAGGCTTCTTCACTTTCTTTGGTGCTGCCTTTGCCTTCTTAGCGGCGGCTGCCTTCTGCTTCTTCTCCTTCTGGGCTGCAGATTTCGCCTTTTCCTTCTCCCGCTGTGCTTGCTGTTTGGCTCTCTCTTTCTCCTTCTTGGCCTTCTCCGCTGCTTGTGCCTTGGCTGCTTGCACATTCAACTTGAATGACCCCGAAGCACCTTTACCCTTCGTCTGCGTAAGTTTGCCCTTCTCCACACCAGCCTTTAGAGCCTTCTTGATGAATATGAGCTGTCGGTCCATCTGGACATCGAAGTTCTGCTCGATGTACTTCTTGATTGCCTGGAGCGAAGATCCATTCCGCTCCTTCAATTCGCTGATTGCTGTCATAACCATCTCAGCAGCAGGCGGATGGGTCGCTGGTTTCTTCTTAGGAGCCTTCTTGGTATCCTTCTCAGCCATCTTGGTATACGTATTTACAGTTGCGGTGTAAACAAAACAAGTGTCCCCTTCCCCGAGAAATCATCATTATACGTCATGGTTGCGTACGTGGTAGGAAACCTCCCCAGGTTGCCAGCACCACCACCACTGTGTCGCCCGCTTCACTAGCTTCACTCAAAAAAGAGTCTTCTTCTTTTTTTTCTTCTTCTTCTCCTTCTTCGTCTTTTCTTCTTCTTTTTCTTCGTCTTCTTCTTCTTTTTCTTCGTCTTCTTCTTTTCTTCTTCTTCTTATTGTTATTATCATCATCATTATTATTATTTATTATTATCATTGTTATCATCATCGTCATCATCATCATTGCCGCTTCTGTCATTTCCCTGTTCGAAGACAAACTCGAATTTCTAAACGCTATTTATTTCTATATTTTTCGTCGTACCCACTTTAAAACACACGTATATGAATACATTAAAAATCTTTATCCAGTATTGTATAGCATAGTAACTACAGCTTCTCAATATAACGCCATGCAGAACACCGAGACAAGGAAAATTTCGCCACAAGGGGGCGCTCGACGACAACAACAATCTGCGACATAATATATTGTAATCTGAATAATGGTACAAGTTTTGCCATTCCAAAACTTTTTGTTGTTACTTCTTGACTTTGGTATACTACTACTGCTTCTACTACTTCTACTATTTCATCTTCGACCACACCCCTCCCATTTTTTCAAATTTCATATTGCCAGATTTGTAAGAATCGTTTCATTTCATTTCATTTTTTACGTTTACTTCTTGAGCCTCACTGAGGTCTCGTTAACCATTTTTGCGTTATTTACCTTATTATTTGTATAGAGCCAGTAAGAGACAGAGGGATAGATAGAGAGAGAGAGAGAGAGGGGGGGGGGGGTGTTCGACCATGTGGACATTTTGATATCGGGGAACTTTATTTTACATAAAAAACAACAAGATTCTTTCGTGAATAATTAGTGGCCCTTAAAAGGGCCGTTGTTTGGTTTGGTTTTGTAGAAGCAAGCTAGCTTGATTTTGCAGTCTTCTTTGGAAGCAACACGGCTTGGATGTTTGGCAGTACACCACCTTGGGCGATTGTCACACCACCCAATAGTTTGTTCAGTTCCTCGTCGTTGCGTACGGCGAGCTGAAGGTGACGAGGGATGATCCTTGACTTCTTGTTGTCACGAGCAGCATTGCCGGCGAGTTCCAAGATTTCGGCAGTCAGGTACTCCAGTACTGCAGCCATGTAGACGGGTGCTCCAGCGCCTACCCTCTGTGCATAACTGCCCTTGCGAAGAAATCGGTGAACACGTCCCACTGGGAACTGAAGACCAGCACGGGATGAGCGAGTCTTTGCCTTGGTTCGTGCCTTTCCACTCTTTCCTCTTCCAGACATGATGTTTTATTAATGAGATGAGACGACAGCGAATTGAAGATTAGACCGGAGCAATGTGCATTTGTGTAATGACTACTCACTGCTTTTTTCTGCCTTTTTATACGCGATGTGGCGTTCGCGTTGACCGCCGGGCTATTGTGACTATCAACCAATCAGCGGTACGCTGACCGCTGTCCGTGGTCCGGGCGCCTAAAAAAAAATGAATATCGTGAATGCTGCCATCATGCGACGCATTCATTCTCATTTTGTACTTTAGCTAACCATACTCCCTCACGTGCACCACTAATCGACTGAGGAACCCAATTTAAACCTCCTCCACGTGCACCACTTATTTCATTTTCTTGAAAAAAATGATGACGTGCACACCAACATTTGATATGAAATAATCGAGCACGCAACTCAATTTAGAAGCTCGTGACTATGTTGCAATATTGCTGCATAGGATCTGAGTAAAATACGATAGAATTAGCGAATACATGTATTTTATATTCTAATAACAGAATGACAAGTGAATTCTTATTTTAAAAAAATTACAAAGAAACCCACTTGAAAAAAGAAATGATTATGTACTCCATATAATATATTTATTAGGAAAAGTATACCGACTAACCTATATAAATCCTACATTCAAATAACAGAAAGGAAAACCTGGCGATTCCCCATTTCTTTTATTTGAAAAAAAATGATTAAAACTACGTATGGACTGTTCCTGTGATTTTATCAATGGTTTATTTTTTTCCTCTAATTTCAATAGGAACAGAGGGGAAGAGGGTGTCATGATGCAAGGCACGGCAATATATGGACAGTGGCATGTGACATACGCACTCACTCTTCATCAAATACAGGTAATTACCCCCCCCCCCCTTTCTCCCGCTCCCTCTAAGGAACTTTCTATATGTAATTAAAAAATCCCGACCTTATATCACGGCCCAGTATTATGTAAAATGTGCATTGTTTCTATTGTATATATCAATTATCAAAAGGATTCTGTATTTCTATTTATTATTTATATATTACATATCGCATTAATATATATTATAGCAGTGATTCTTTCGTGATGTTATGGTGGCTCTGAAAAGAGCCGTTTTGGAATGCCATACAGGCTGTAGTGCATTGGCGCTCTAGGCGCGTTCTCCGCGGATTCGACGGGCCAGCTGGATATCTTTCGGCATGATGGTAACTCTCTTGGCGTGGATGGCGCACAGGTTGGTATCTTCAAATAGCCCGACCAGATAGGCCTCGCTAGCTTCTTGAAGGGCCATCACGGCGGAACTCTGGAAGCGGAGCTCTGTTTTGAAGTCCTGGGCAATCTCCCTCACTAGCCGCTGGAATGGGAGTTTTCGGATCAGAAGCTCGGTGCTTTTCTGGTAGCGGCGGATCTCTCTCAGGGCGACAGTTCCAGGCCTGTACCTATGTGGTTTTTTAACGCCTCCGGTGGCTGGAGCACTCTTCCTGGCCGCCTTGGTTGCCAACTGCTTTCGGGGAGCCTTCCCTCCGGTAGATTTGCGAGCCGTCTGCTTCGTGCGTGCCATGGTTGGTTACTTGTCTGATGGTAAGTCTGCGAATCGAACGTAGAAAACGAGATGAGTGACTGCTGCCGAAAAATGACCGCTATTTATATGAGCAACGCGAGATTCCAAACCCGACGGCGCCGTCCGCAGAGCTCTTGTGATTGGTCAGTTGGGTTGTTCTATTGTCATAACGCGCGAAGCGTGATAGGGTGCCGTCATTTATTTTTATCGGAAGGTGGCGCTGTTCATAACGGCACTGCGTGAGTGAAGACACCAATGGGGTGCCGAAGTTATAGGTAAAAGAAATTGAGGAAAAGGGGCATCATGTGTGAATGAATAATCAAGACACCACCCCCCCCTCCTTACTCCTGCCTTCTCAAACATGCTAGTGTGGACTTTCTTTGCCTCCTGTGTCCCCCGACTCCCCTTATTCAGTATTTATTTATAACTCTATGCATGCATTCATAAACACACGAATATGGACCCGCATCAATACTTTTTTCCATGATCATGCCTAATCATCGGCACCCTTTTAGTTATTGCATTTTATTTTAATTTATTTAAGTTATTGCATTTTATTGCATCTTATTTTAATTTATTTAAGTTATTGCATTTTATTGCATCTTATTTTAATATTATTTGTTTAATATATTCCACCGTTCATTCATATGCTTATTTATTCCTTATTTACGCTTATTTATTATCATAATGCTTATCATAATGCTTATACTACATAATGCATTCTTTCTTGAATATTTGTGTGGCCCTGAAAAGGGCCGTTGTTTGTACAAAGAGTAGAACTCTCTCTATTTAGATGTGGTATACTTCGTTACCGCTTTGGTGCCCTCACTCACGGCGTGCTTAGCAAGCTCCCCTGGAAGCAGTAGGCGGACAGCGGTCTGGATCTCACGACTGCTGATGGTTGACTTCTTGTTGTATTTGGCCAGCCGAGAAGATTCGCCGGCAATTCGCTCAAAGATGTCGTTGACGAAGCTGTTCATGATCGTCATGGCCCGGCTAGAGATTCCAGTATCGGGGTGAACCTGCTTGAGGACCTTGTAGATGTAGATTCCGTAGCTCTCCTTCCTTTTCCTGTGCCTTTTCTTGCCACCGCTGGGCCGGGGCGCCTTGACTGCTTTCTTGGAACCTTTCTTGGCAACTTGACCTGTTGGAGCCATGATGAATGTAAGCTGGTATGTGAAGAATGTAGCGAAACGTGTGCGTCGATCAGATATTCTGTTGCTAATGCGAGTGCACCGTCCCAATAGCCCTATTTATACACCGCGTCCGGGTGCGGCGCGGTTCGGTCCGTATGCAAATGAGCCCCGGTCTTTCATTCATTGGCCAATTGGCGCCTGTACTGCCCCTGGTCGAGAGATGGCGACAGAGTATTGTAAGTGAGCAATTAGTGTGGTGATTCTATTTTCTTCTTATTTTGTTTTGACCGACTTTAGGGATCAGTAAAAACTCTTTCGAAAACAGGACAACATCCCAGTTTATTACATATGCTAAACTCTATGCTGAGTGGAATTAAAATTGTTCCCTTTCCTGGTAAAGTTGCACAAAATAATGACCTGGTTTTTAACTGGGTATCGTGAAAATTGAAAATGGTGATATTTTTTCCCATTTTTACTTATCAATTTACTTCATCAAGACATACCAAAAAATGCCTCCCTGCGAACCTGTCAAAATACAAATTCATCTTTATTGTAAATGTTCCTCTATAAAGATAAATATTCCTTATTCCTAATTAACGGCACAAACTCTCGTTGAAAAGTACCTGATTTTAATTAAATCGAAAAAACCACGCCTAATGATCTGGATTTTCTTAAACTAGAATAAGAAGTTTACGCCGTTTTTTTTTTTAGTTGGCAAAATCTGACTTAACAGCGACCTGGATAGATAACCAGGGGCGAAGGCTAACATTTTCCTGTAAAAAAAAAAGTTCACTCTCTCTCCGTTTGTCACCCAATCTCTTTTCTCTACCTACCTCGCCCTGTCCCAAGTATATCCACGGCCGTTCGATTACTTGAAAGAAATCGAGACTTTACCCTAGTTATCGTTTATATCATAGTCGTTTAATTACATTATAACGCATATGATGCATACATTTTTTATCGCTGCCGTGTTGTTTATATTTCTTGCTTATGATCATTACGAAGTATACAGTTCACCAAGGTTATATTGCAGCGATCTATGAATAATATATTTTTGTTCGTCATTGGTCATGACAAAAAACAACATTTTTTGCATCTTGTTGCTATGTAATGGAACTCTTCTTTTCGTTCAAATGTTGTAAGTATTCCTATATAATTGCTATTAAAAAAAAACGAAACCGTACCACAACTCTGAATCTGACCCGCACCTCTTTGGCTAGCTACGTGTGAATCGCACTCGGTTTAAGGCAATATGATGATAGTGCTGTTTGTAAGTTATTTAGTATTCACTGGTACATGATATTTTATATTTTTATATATTACCATGTATATGAATATCTGAAATTATTCATATAAATATCTGAAATTATCCCCTAATCATTCTTGACCTACATTGCAATATACGCAAAGATAAAATTCATTTAATCTCGGATTAATTTATATCATTATCTAGTCATTAATTAAAATCAACAGCATTCTTTCTTGCTCATGTGGTGGCTCTGAAAAGAGCCGTTATTTGTAGTCAATAACCATATGGTTAGATTAGCCGCCGAAACCGTACAGAGTACGGCCCTGCCTCTTTAGTGCATAGACCACGTCCATGGCTGTGACAGTCTTGCGCTTGGCATGCTCACAGTAGGTGACGGCATCACGGATGACATTCTCCAAGAAGACTTTCAGTACACCGCGTGTCTCTTCGTAGATGAGACCAGAGATCCTCTTGACTCCACCTCTTCTTGCTAGACGGCGGATAGCAGGCTTCGTGATACCTTGGATGTTGTCTCGGAGAACCTTGCGATGACGCTTGGCACCACCCTTTCCGAGACCCTTTCCTCCTTTTCCGCGACCTGACATCTTGATGAATGAGAGCTAGTTGTGTACGATACTGAAGACTGGATGTTACGCTGAGCGAATGAGTTAAAAAGCGAGAGCAGCGGCAATTGTGGTCGGATTGCGGACGTGGGTGACGAAATTCGTCACCGCGCCGACCCGCCGGCGAATTCAGAGCGCCCCCTTGTGCCGACGCCGATATAATTTCTGAAAAGAGTCCCCGCCCTGAAAACGCACGGAATAATGATCCTTCGGGGGGAAAAAAATCGCATAATTTTCGGAAGACATTGTACATAGTACTCGAATATAAGGCAATATTTCAAATGTATGCATTTTAAATCCTCCAGTAATACCGACCCCCTCATATTCTTTGCACTTGCATATATTTCGTTTTCTTCATTTTGACCTTTGATTCTGTCTCTTCGATTTTATTCATATATATATATATATATATATATTGTTTCCTATTATGTAATTTTTATAGATAGTTAGTACATATACATTTTCATACCTTTATATGTCATTCACATCCCGCCCACCATTTAAACACCCCCTTCTTTTTCATTCTTCTTATAATGTTACATTTCATAATTCCGTGGCTACTTTATAATTTGAATGAATACACAATCCTCACATTTCATCATTTTTTAAGGTTTATACCATAGGATTGCCACAATATGGACAATGCTATAAGAATATTTCTTTATATTATTTTTTTCATACAGACAGGTATTCTTTCTTGGAAATTTGGTGGCTCTGAAAAGAGCCGTTTTGTTGGCACTGGAAAGTGGCTATGCAGAAATCACTTGGATTTCTTTGCCGCTACTTTCTTTGCTGCGGGTTTCTTGGGGTTCGAAGCCTTTGGCTTCTTGGTTACTGCCTTCTTGGGTGTCGACTTCTTGGCAGGGACTTTCTTCTTTGGTGTCTTTTTCTTTTCTTTCTTCTCAGTGGTCTTAGTCTTCTTTGCAGGCTTCTTCACTTTCTTTGGTGCTGCCTTTGCCTTCTTAGCGGCGGCTGCCTTCTGCTTCTTCTCCTTCTGGGCTGCAGATTTCGCCTTTTCCTTCTCCCGCTGTGCTTGCTGTTTGGCTCTCTCTTTCTCCTTCTTGGCCTTCTCCGCTGCTTGTGCCTTGGCTGCTTGCACATTCAACTTGAATGACCCCGAAGCACCTTTACCCTTCGTCTGCGTAAGTTTGCCCTTCTCCACACCAGCCTTTAGAGCCTTCTTGATGAATATGAGCTGTCGGTCCATCTGGACATCGAAGTTCTGCTCGATGTACTTCTTGATTGCCTGGAGCGAAGATCCATTCCGCTCCTTCAATTCGCTGATTGCTGTCATAACCATCTCAGCAGCAGGCGGATGGGTCGCTGGTTTCTTCTTAGGAGCCTTCTTGGTATCCTTCTCAGCCATCTTGGTATACGTATTTACAGTTGCGGTGTAAACAAAACAAGTGTCCCCTTCCCCGAGAAATCATCATTATACGTCATGGTTGCGTACGTGGTAGGAAACCTCCCCAGGTTGCCAGCACCACCACCACTGTGTCGCCCGCTTCACTAGCTTCACTCAAAAAAGAGTCTTCTTCTTTTTTTTCTTCTTCTTCTCCTTCTTCGTCTTTTCTTCTTCTTTTTCTTTTTCTTCGTCTTCTTCTTCTTTTTCTTCGTCTTCTTCTTTTCTTCTTCTTCTTATTGTTATTATCATCATCATTATTATTATTTATTATTATCATTGTTATCATCATCGTCATCATCATCATTGCCGCTTCTGTCATTTCCCTGTTCGAAGACAAACTCGAATTTCTAAACGCTATTTATTTCTATATTTTTCGTCGTACCCACTTTAAAACACACGTATATGAATACATTAAAAATCTTTATCCAGTATTGTATAGCATAGTAACTACAGCTTCTCAATATAACGCCATGCAGAACACCGAGACAAGGAAAATTTCGCCACAAGGGGGCGCTCGACGACAACAACAATCTGCGACATAATATATTGTAATCTGAATAATGGTACAAGTTTTGCCATTCCAAAACTTTTTGTTGTTACTTCTTGACTTTGGTATACTACTACTGCTTCTACTACTTCTACTATTTCATCTTCGACCACACCCCTCCCATTTTTTCAAATTTCATATTGCCAGATTTGTAAGAATCGTTTCATTTCATTTCATTTTTTACGTTTACTTCTTGAGCCTCACTGAGGTCTCGTTAACCATTTTTGCGTTATTTACCTTATTATTTGTATAGAGCCAGTAAGAGACAGAGGGATAGATAGAGAGAGAGAGAGAGAGGGGGGGGGGGGTGTTCGACCATGTGGACATTTTGATATCGGGGAACTTTATTTTACATAAAAAACAACAAGATTCTTTCGTGAATAATTAGTGGCCCTTAAAAGGGCCGTTGTTTGGTTTGGTTTTGTAGAAGCAAGCTAGCTTGATTTTGCAGTCTTCTTTGGAAGCAACACGGCTTGGATGTTTGGCAGTACACCACCTTGGGCGATTGTCACACCACCCAATAGTTTGTTCAGTTCCTCGTCGTTGCGTACGGCGAGCTGAAGGTGACGAGGGATGATCCTTGACTTCTTGTTGTCACGAGCAGCATTGCCGGCGAGTTCCAAGATTTCGGCAGTCAGGTACTCCAGTACTGCAGCCATGTAGACGGGTGCTCCAGCGCCTACCCTCTGTGCATAACTGCCCTTGCGAAGAAATCGGTGAACACGTCCCACTGGGAACTGAAGACCAGCACGGGATGAGCGAGTCTTTGCCTTGGTTCGTGCCTTTCCACTCTTTCCTCTTCCAGACATGATGTTTTATTAATGAGATGAGACGACAGCGAATTGAAGATTAGACCGGAGCAATGTGCATTTGTGTAATGACTACTCACTGCTTTTTTCTGCCTTTTTATACGCGATGTGGCGTTCGCGTTGACCGCCGGGCTATTGTGACTATCAACCAATCAGCGGTACGCTGACCGCTGTCCGTGGTCCGGGCGCCTAAAAAAAAATGAATATCGTGAATGCTGCCATCATGCGACGCATTCATTCTCATTTTGTACTTTAGCTAACCATACTCCCTCACGTGCACCACTAATCGACTGAGGAACCCAATTTAAACCTCCTCCACGTGCACCACTTATTTCATTTTCTTGAAAAAAATGATGACGTGCACACCAACATTTGATATGAAATAATCGAGCACGCAACTCAATTTAGAAGCTCGTGACTATGTTGCAATATTGCTGCATAGGATCTGAGTAAAATACGATAGAATTAGCGAATACATGTATTTTATATTCTAATAACAGAATGACAAGTGAATTCTTATTTTAAAAAAATTACAAAGAAACCCACTTGAAAAAAGAAATGATTATGTACTCCATATAATATATTTATTAGGAAAAGTATACCGACTAACCTATATAAATCCTACATTCAAATAACAGAAAGGAAAACCTGGCGATTCCCCATTTCTTTTATTTGAAAAAAAATGATTAAAACTACGTATGGACTGTTCCTGTGATTTTATCAATGGTTTATTTTTTTCCTCTAATTTCAATAGGAACAGAGGGGAAGAGGGTGTCATGATGCAAGGCACGGCAATATATGGACAGTGGCATGTGACATACGCACTCACTCTTCATCAAATACAGGTAATTACCCCCCCCCCCCTTTCTCCCGCTCCCTCTAAGGAACTTTCTATATGTAATTAAAAAATCCCGACCTTATATCACGGCCCAGTATTATGTAAAATGTGCATTGTTTCTATTGTATATATCAATTATCAAAAGGATTCTGTATTTCTATTTATTATTTATATATTACATATCGCATTAATATATATTATAGCAGTGATTCTTTCGTGATGTTATGGTGGCTCTGAAAAGAGCCGTTTTGGAATGCCATACAGGCTGTAGTGCATTGGCGCTCTAGGCGCGTTCTCCGCGGATTCGACGGGCCAGCTGGATATCTTTCGGCATGATGGTAACTCTCTTGGCGTGGATGGCGCACAGGTTGGTATCTTCAAATAGCCCGACCAGATAGGCCTCGCTAGCTTCTTGAAGGGCCATCACGGCGGAACTCTGGAAGCGGAGCTCTGTTTTGAAGTCCTGGGCAATCTCCCTCACTAGCCGCTGGAATGGGAGTTTTCGGATCAGAAGCTCGGTGCTTTTCTGGTAGCGGCGGATCTCTCTCAGGGCGACAGTTCCAGGCCTGTACCTATGTGGTTTTTTAACGCCTCCGGTGGCTGGAGCACTCTTCCTGGCCGCCTTGGTTGCCAACTGCTTTCGGGGAGCCTTCCCTCCGGTAGATTTGCGAGCCGTCTGCTTCGTGCGTGCCATGGTTGGTTACTTGTCTGATGGTAAGTCTGCGAATCGAACGTAGAAAACGAGATGAGTGACTGCTGCCGAAAAATGACCGCTATTTATATGAGCAACGCGAGATTCCAAACCCGACGGCGCCGTCCGCAGAGCTCTTGTGATTGGTCAGTTGGGTTGTTCTATTGTCATAACGCGCGAAGCGTGATAGGGTGCCGTCATTTATTTTTATCGGAAGGTGGCGCTGTTCATAACGGCACTGCGTGAGTGAAGACACCAATGGGGTGCCGAAGTTATAGGTAAAAGAAATTGAGGAAAAGGGGCATCATGTGTGAATGAATAATCAAGACACCACCCCCCCCCCTCCTTACTCCTGCCTTCTCAAACATGCTAGTGTGGACTTTCTTTGCCTCCTGTGTCCCCCGACTCCCCTTATTCAGTATTTATTTATAACTCTATGCATGCATTCATAAACACACGAATATGGACCCGCATCAATACTTTTTTCCATGATCATGCCTAATCATCGGCACCCTTTTAGTTATTGCATTTTATTTTAATTTATTTAAGTTATTGCATTTTATTGCATCTTATTTTAATTTATTTAAGTTATTGCATTTTATTGCATCTTATTTTAATATTATTTGTTTAATATATTCCACCGTTCATTCATATGCTTATTTATTCCTTATTTACGCTTATTTATTATCATAATGCTTATCATAATGCTTATACTACATAATGCATTCTTTCTTGAATATTTGTGTGGCCCTGAAAAGGGCCGTTGTTTGTACAAAGAGTAGAACTCTCTCTATTTAGATGTGGTATACTTCGTTACCGCTTTGGTGCCCTCACTCACGGCGTGCTTAGCAAGCTCCCCTGGAAGCAGTAGGCGGACAGCGGTCTGGATCTCACGACTGCTGATGGTTGACTTCTTGTTGTATTTGGCCAGCCGAGAAGATTCGCCGGCAATTCGCTCAAAGATGTCGTTGACGAAGCTGTTCATGATCGTCATGGCCCGGCTAGAGATTCCAGTATCGGGGTGAACCTGCTTGAGGACCTTGTAGATGTAGATTCCGTAGCTCTCCTTCCTTTTCCTGTGCCTTTTCTTGCCACCGCTGGGCCGGGGCGCCTTGACTGCTTTCTTGGAACCTTTCTTGGCAACTTGACCTGTTGGAGCCATGATGAATGTAAGCTGGTATGTGAAGAATGTAGCGAAACGTGTGCGTCGATCAGATATTCTGTTGCTAATGCGAGTGCACCGTCCCAATAGCCCTATTTATACACCGCGTCCGGGTGCGGCGCGGTTCGGTCCGTATGCAAATGAGCCCCGGTCTTTCATTCATTGGCCAATTGGCGCCTGTACTGCCCCTGGTCGAGAGATGGCGACAGAGTATTGTAAGTGAGCAATTAGTGTGGTGATTCTATTTTCTTCTTATTTTGTTTTGACCGACTTTAGGGATCAGTAAAAACTCTTTCGAAAACAGGACAACATCCCAGTTTATTACATATGCTAAACTCTATGCTGAGCGAAATCTATATGTTTTTTAATCAATATCCACATAGAAAAGAGTACAATTATGATGATGGAGACGAAAGCGACGACTTGTTGTGATGTAATAGGCCCACTGACGGCAAGTGGCGATATGTCGTTGTACAACTTGTACAATTTTTATCGGGTGGAATTAAAATTGTTCCCTTTCCTGGTAAAGTTGCACAAAATAATGACCTGGTTTTTAACTGGGTATCGTGAAAATTGAAAATGGTGATATTTTTTCCCATTTTTACTTATCAATTTACTTCATCAAGACATACCAAAAAATGCCTCCCTGCGAACCTGTCAAAATACAAATTCATCTTTATTGTAAATGTTCCTCTATAAAGATAAATATTCCTTATTCCTAATTAACGGCACAAACTCTCGTTGAAAAGTACCTGATTTTAATTAAATCGAAAAAACCACGCCTAATGATCTGGATTTTCTTAAACTAGAATAAGAAGTTTACGCCGTTTTTTTTTTTAGTTGGCAAAATCTGACTTAACAGCGACCTGGATAGATAACCAGGGGCGAAGGCTAACATTTTCCTGTAAAAAAAAAAGTTCACTCTCTCTCCGTTTGTCACCCAATCTCTTTTCTCTACCTACCTCGCCCTGTCCCAAGTATATCCACGGCCGTTCGATTACTTGAAAGAAATCGAGACTTTACCCTAGTTATCGTTTATATCATAGTCGTTTAATTACATTATAACGCATATGATGCATACATTTTTTATCGCTGCCGTGTTGTTTATATTTCTTGCTTATGATCATTACGAAGTATACAGTTCACCAAGGTTATATTGCAGCGATCTATGAATAATATATTTTTGTTCGTCATTGGTCATGACAAAAAACAACATTTTTTGCATCTTGTTGCTATGTAATGGAACTCTTCTTTTCGTTCAAATGTTGTAAGTATTCCTATATAATTGCTATTAAAAAAAAACGAAACCGTACCACAACTCTGAATCTGACCCGCACCTCTTTGGCTAGCTACGTGTGAATCGCACTCGGTTTAAGGCAATATGATGATAGTGCTGTTTGTAAGTTTTCACCAGTAGTATTCACTGGTACATGATATTTTATATTTTTATATATTACCATGTATATGAATATCTGAAATTATTCATATAAATATCTGAAATTATCCCCTAATCATTCTTGACCTACATTGCAATATACGCAAAGATAAAATTCATTTAATCTCGGATTAATTTATATCATTATCTAGTCATTAATTAAAATCAACAGCATTCTTTCTTGCTCATGTGGTGGCTCTGAAAAGAGCCGTTATTTGTAGTCAATAACCATATGGTTAGATTAGCCGCCGAAACCGTACAGAGTACGGCCCTGCCTCTTTAGTGCATAGACCACGTCCATGGCTGTGACAGTCTTGCGCTTGGCATGCTCACAGTAGGTGACGGCATCACGGATGACATTCTCCAAGAAGACTTTCAGTACACCGCGTGTCTCTTCGTAGATGAGACCAGAGATCCTCTTGACTCCACCTCTTCTTGCTAGACGGCGGATAGCAGGCTTCGTGATACCTTGGATGTTGTCTCGGAGAACCTTGCGATGACGCTTGGCACCACCCTTTCCGAGACCCTTTCCTCCTTTTCCGCGACCTGACATCTTGATGAATGAGAGCTAGTTGTGTACGATACTGAAGACTGGATGTTACGCTGAGCGAATGAGTTAAAAAGCGAGAGCAGCGGCAATTGTGGTCGGATTGCGGACGTGGGTGACGAAATTCGTCACCGCGCCGACCCGCCGGCGAATTCAGAGCGCCCCCTTGTGCCGACGCCGATATAATTTCTGAAAAGAGTCCCCGCCCTGAAAACGCACGGAATAATGATCCTTCGGGGGGAAAAAAATCGCATAATTTTCGGAAGACATTGTACATAGTACTCGAATATAAGGCAATATTTCAAATGTATGCATTTTAAATCCTCCAGTAATACCGACCCCCTCATATTCTTTGCACTTGCATATATTTCGTTTTCTTCATTTTGACCTTTGATTCTGTCTCTTCGATTTTATTCATATATATATATATATATATATATATATTGTTTCCTATTATGTAATTTTTATAGATAGTTAGTACATATACATTTTCATACCTTTATATGTCATTCACATCCCGCCCACCATTTAAACACCCCCTTCTTTTTCATTCTTCTTATAATGTTACATTTCATAATTCCGTGGCTACTTTATAATTTGAATGAATACACAATCCTCACATTTCATCATTTTTTAAGGTTTATACCATAGGATTGCCACAATATGGACAATGCTATAAGAATATTTCTTTATATTATTTTTTTCATACAGACAGGTATTCTTTCTTGGAAATTTGGTGGCTCTGAAAAGAGCCGTTTTGTTGGCACTGGAAAGTGGCTATGCAGAAATCACTTGGATTTCTTTGCCGCTACTTTCTTTGCTGCGGGTTTCTTGGGGTTCGAAGCCTTTGGCTTCTTGGTTACTGCCTTCTTGGGTGTCGACTTCTTGGCAGGGACTTTCTTCTTTGGTGTCTTTTTCTTTTCTTTCTTCTCAGTGGTCTTAGTCTTCTTTGCAGGCTTCTTCACTTTCTTTGGTGCTGCCTTTGCCTTCTTAGCGGCGGCTGCCTTCTGCTTCTTCTCCTTCTGGGCTGCAGATTTCGCCTTTTCCTTCTCCCGCTGTGCTTGCTGTTTGGCTCTCTCTTTCTCCTTCTTGGCCTTCTCCGCTGCTTGTGCCTTGGCTGCTTGCACATTCAACTTGAATGACCCCGAAGCACCTTTACCCTTCGTCTGCGTAAGTTTGCCCTTCTCCACACCAGCCTTTAGAGCCTTCTTGATGAATATGAGCTGTCGGTCCATCTGGACATCGAAGTTCTGCTCGATGTACTTCTTGATTGCCTGGAGCGAAGATCCATTCCGCTCCTTCAATTCGCTGATTGCTGTCATAACCATCTCAGCAGCAGGCGGATGGGTCGCTGGTTTCTTCTTAGGAGCCTTCTTGGTATCCTTCTCAGCCATCTTGGTATACGTATTTACAGTTGCGGTGTAAACAAAACAAGTGTCCCCTTCCCCGAGAAATCATCATTATACGTCATGGTTGCGTACGTGGTAGGAAACCTCCCCAGGTTGCCAGCACCACCACCACTGTGTCGCCCGCTTCACTAGCTTCACTCAAAAAAGAGTCTTCTTCTTTTTTTTCTTCTTCTTCTCCTTCTTCGTCTTTTCTTCTTCTTTTTCTTCGTCTTCTTCTTCTTTTTCTTCGTCTTCTTCTTTTCTTCTTCTTCTTATTGTTATTATCATCATCATTATTATTATTTATTATTATCATTGTTATCATCATCGTCATCATCATCATTGCCGCTTCTGTCATTTCCCTGTTCGAAGACAAACTCGAATTTCTAAACGCTATTTATTTCTATATTTTTCGTCGTACCCACTTTAAAACACACGTATATGAATACATTAAAAATCTTTATCCAGTATTGTATAGCATAGTAACTACAGCTTCTCAATATAACGCCATGCAGAACACCGAGACAAGGAAAATTTCGCCACAAGGGGGCGCTCGACGACAACAACAATCTGCGACATAATATATTGTAATCTGAATAATGGTACAAGTTTTGCCATTCCAAAACTTTTTGTTGTTACTTCTTGACTTTGGTATACTACTACTGCTTCTACTACTTCTACTATTTCATCTTCGACCACACCCCTCCCATTTTTTCAAATTTCATATTGCCAGATTTGTAAGAATCGTTTCATTTCATTTCATTTTTTACGTTTACTTCTTGAGCCTCACTGAGGTCTCGTTAACCATTTTTGCGTTATTTACCTTATTATTTGTATAGAGCCAGTAAGAGACAGAGGGATAGATAGAGAGAGAGAGAGAGAGGGGGGGGGGGGTGTTCGACCATGTGGACATTTTGATATCGGGGAACTTTATTTTACATAAAAAACAACAAGATTCTTTCGTGAATAATTAGTGGCCCTTAAAAGGGCCGTTGTTTGGTTTGGTTTTGTAGAAGCAAGCTAGCTTGATTTTGCAGTCTTCTTTGGAAGCAACACGGCTTGGATGTTTGGCAGTACACCACCTTGGGCGATTGTCACACCACCCAATAGTTTGTTCAGTTCCTCGTCGTTGCGTACGGCGAGCTGAAGGTGACGAGGGATGATCCTTGACTTCTTGTTGTCACGAGCAGCATTGCCGGCGAGTTCCAAGATTTCGGCAGTCAGGTACTCCAGTACTGCAGCCATGTAGACGGGTGCTCCAGCGCCTACCCTCTGTGCATAACTGCCCTTGCGAAGAAATCGGTGAACACGTCCCACTGGGAACTGAAGACCAGCACGGGATGAGCGAGTCTTTGCCTTGGTTCGTGCCTTTCCACTCTTTCCTCTTCCAGACATGATGTTTTATTAATGAGATGAGACGACAGCGAATTGAAGATTAGACCGGAGCAATGTGCATTTGTGTAATGACTACTCACTGCTTTTTTCTGCCTTTTTATACGCGATGTGGCGTTCGCGTTGACCGCCGGGCTATTGTGACTATCAACCAATCAGCGGTACGCTGACCGCTGTCCGTGGTCCGGGCGCCTAAAAAAAAATGAATATCGTGAATGCTGCCATCATGCGACGCATTCATTCTCATTTTGTACTTTAGCTAACCATACTCCCTCACGTGCACCACTAATCGACTGAGGAACCCAATTTAAACCTCCTCCACGTGCACCACTTATTTCATTTTCTTGAAAAAAATGATGACGTGCACACCAACATTTGATATGAAATAATCGAGCACGCAACTCAATTTAGAAGCTCGTGACTATGTTGCAATATTGCTGCATAGGATTTGAGTAAAATACGATAGAATTAGCGAATACATGTATTTTATATTCTAATAACAGAATGACAAGTGAATTCTTATTTTAAAAAAATTACAAAGAAACCCACTTGAAAAAAGAAATGATTATGTACTCCATATAATATATTTATTAGGAAAAGTATACCGACTAACCTATATAAATCCTACATTCAAATAACAGAAAGGAAAACCTGGCGATTCCCCATTTCTTTTATTTGAAAAAAAATGATTAAAACTACGTATGGACTGTTCCTGTGATTTTATCAATGGTTTATTTTTTTCCTCTAATTTCAATAGGAACAGAGGGGAAGAGGGTGTCATGATGCAAGGCACGGCAATATATGGACAGTGGCATGTGACATACGCACTCACTCTTCATCAAATACAGGTAATTACCCCCCCCCCCCCCCTTTCTCCCGCTCCCTCTAAGGAACTTTCTATATGTAATTAAAAAATCCCGACCTTATATCACGGCCCAGTATTATGTAAAATGTGCATTGTTTCTATTGTATATATCAATTATCAAAAGGATTCTGTATTTCTATTTATTATTTATATATTACATATCGCATTAATATATATTATAGCAGTGATTCTTTCGTGATGTTATGGTGGCTCTGAAAAGAGCCGTTTTGGAATGCCATACAGGCTGTAGTGCATTGGCGCTCTAGGCGCGTTCTCCGCGGATTCGACGGGCCAGCTGGATATCTTTCGGCATGATGGTAACTCTCTTGGCGTGGATGGCGCACAGGTTGGTATCTTCAAATAGCCCGACCAGATAGGCCTCGCTAGCTTCTTGAAGGGCCATCACGGCGGAACTCTGGAAGCGGAGCTCTGTTTTGAAGTCCTGGGCAATCTCCCTCACTAGCCGCTGGAATGGGAGTTTTCGGATCAGAAGCTCGGTGCTTTTCTGGTAGCGGCGGATCTCTCTCAGGGCGACAGTTCCAGGCCTGTACCTATGTGGTTTTTTAACGCCTCCGGTGGCTGGAGCACTCTTCCTGGCCGCCTTGGTTGCCAACTGCTTTCGGGGAGCCTTCCCTCCGGTAGATTTGCGAGCCGTCTGCTTCGTGCGTGCCATGGTTGGTTACTTGTCTGATGGTAAGTCTGCGAATCGAACGTAGAAAACGAGATGAGTGACTGCTGCCGAAAAATGACCGCTATTTATATGAGCAACGCGAGATTCCAAACCCGACGGCGCCGTCCGCAGAGCTCTTGTGATTGGTCAGTTGGGTTGTTCTATTGTCATAACGCGCGAAGCGTGATAGGGTGCCGTCATTTATTTTCATCGGAAGGTGGCGCTGTTCATAACGGCACTGCGTGAGTGAAGACACCAATGGGGTGCCGAAGTTATAGGTAAAAGAAATTGAGGAAAAGGGGCATCATGTGTGAATGAATAATCAAGACACCACCCCCCCCTCCTTACTCCTGCCTTCTCAAACATGCTAGTGTGGACTTTCTTTGCCTCCTGTGTCCCCCGACTCCCCTTATTCAGTATTTATTTATAACTCTATGCATGCATTCATAAACACACGAATATGGACCCGCATCAATACTTTTTTCCATGATCATGCCTAATCATCGGCACCCTTTTAGTTATTGCATTTTATTTTAATTTATTTAAGTTATTGCATTTTATTGCATCTTATTTTAATTTATTTAAGTTATTGCATTTTATTGCATCTTATTTTAATATTATTTGTTTAATATATTCCACCGTTCATTCATATGCTTATTTATTCCTTATTTACGCTTATTTATTATCATAATGCTTATCATAATGCTTATACTACATAATGCATTCTTTCTTGAATATTTGTGTGGCCCTGAAAAGGGCCGTTGTTTGTACAAAGAGTAGAACTCTCTCTATTTAGATGTGGTATACTTCGTTACCGCTTTGGTGCCCTCACTCACGGCGTGCTTAGCAAGCTCCCCTGGAAGCAGTAGGCGGACAGCGGTCTGGATCTCACGACTGCTGATGGTTGACTTCTTGTTGTATTTGGCCAGCCGAGAAGATTCGCCGGCAATTCGCTCAAAGATGTCGTTGACGAAGCTGTTCATGATCGTCATGGCCCGGCTAGAGATTCCAGTATCGGGGTGAACCTGCTTGAGGACCTTGTAGATGTAGATTCCGTAGCTCTCCTTCCTTTTCCTGTGCCTTTTCTTGCCACCGCTGGGCCGGGGCGCCTTGACTGCTTTCTTGGAACCTTTCTTGGCAACTTGACCTGTTGGAGCCATGATGAATGTAAGCTGGTATGTGAAGAATGTAGCGAAACGTGTGCGTCGATCAGATATTCTGTTGCTAATGCGAGTGCACCGTCCCAATAGCCCTATTTATACACCGCGTCCGGGTGCGGCGCGGTTCGGTCCGTATGCAAATGAGCCCCGGTCTTTCATTCATTGGCCAATTGGCGCCTGTACTGCCCCTGGTCGAGAGATGGCGACAGAGTATTGTAAGTGAGCAATTAGTGTGGTGATTCTATTTTCTTCTTATTTTGTTTTGACCGACTTTAGGGATCAGTAAAAACTCTTTCGAAAACAGGACAACATCCCAGTTTATTACATATGCTAAACTCTATGCTGAGCGAAATCTATATGTTTTTTAATCAATATCCACATAGAAAAGAGTACAATTATGATGATGGAGACGAAAGCGACGACTTGTTGTGATGTAATAGGCCCACTGACGGCAAGTGGCGATATGTCGTTGTACAACTTGTACAATTTTTATCGGGTGGAATTAAAATTGTTCCCTTTCCTGGTAAAGTTGCACAAAATAATGACCTGGTTTTTAACTGGGTATCGTGAAAATTGAAAATGGTGATATTTTTTCCCATTTTTACTTATCAATTTACTTCATCAAGACATACCAAAAAATGCCTCCCTGCGAACCTGTCAAAATACAAATTCATCTTTATTGTAAATGTTCCTCTATAAAGATAAATATTCCTTATTCCTAATTAACGGCACAAACTCTCGTTGAAAAGTACCTGATTTTAATTAAATCGAAAAAACCACGCCTAATGATCTGGATTTTCTTAAACTAGAATAAGAAGTTTACGCCGTTTTTTTTTTTAGTTGGCAAAATCTGACTTAACAGCGACCTGGATAGATAACCAGGGGCGAAGGCTAACATTTTCCTGTAAAAAAAAAAGTTCACTCTCTCTCCGTTTGTCACCCAATCTCTTTTCTCTACCTACCTCGCCCTGTCCCAAGTATATCCACGGCCGTTCGATTACTTGAAAGAAATCGAGACTTTACCCTAGTTATCGTTTATATCATAGTCGTTTAATTACATTATAACGCATATGATGCATACATTTTTTATCGCTGCCGTGTTGTTTATATTTCTTGCTTATGATCATTACGAAGTATACAGTTCACCAAGGTTATATTGCAGCGATCTATGAATAATATATTTTTGTTCGTCATTGGTCATGACAAAAAACAACATTTTTTGCATCTTGTTGCTATGTAATGGAACTCTTCTTTTCGTTCAAATGTTGTAAGTATTCCTATATAATTGCTATTAAAAAAAAACGAAACCGTACCACAACTCTGAATCTGACCCGCACCTCTTTGGCTAGCTACGTGTGAATCGCACTCGGTTTAAGGCAATATGATGATAGTGCTGTTTGTAAGTTATTTAGTATTCACTGGTACATGATATTTTATATTTTTATATATTACCATGTATATGAATATCTGAAATTATTCATATAAATATCTGAAATTATCCCCTAATCATTCTTGACCTACATTGCAATATACGCAAAGATAAAATTCATTTAATCTCGGATTAATTTATATCATTATCTAGTCATTAATTAAAATCAACAGCATTCTTTCTTGCTCATGTGGTGGCTCTGAAAAGAGCCGTTATTTGTAGTCAATAACCATATGGTTAGATTAGCCGCCGAAACCGTACAGAGTACGGCCCTGCCTCTTTAGTGCATAGACCACGTCCATGGCTGTGACAGTCTTGCGCTTGGCATGCTCACAGTAGGTGACGGCATCACGGATGACATTCTCCAAGAAGACTTTCAGTACACCGCGTGTCTCTTCGTAGATGAGACCAGAGATCCTCTTGACTCCACCTCTTCTTGCTAGACGGCGGATAGCAGGCTTCGTGATACCTTGGATGTTGTCTCGGAGAACCTTGCGATGACGCTTGGCACCACCCTTTCCGAGACCCTTTCCTCCTTTTCCGCGACCTGACATCTTGATGAATGAGAGCTAGTTGTGTACGATACTGAAGACTGGATGTTACGCTGAGCGAATGAGTTAAAAAGCGAGAGCAGCGGCAATTGTGGTCGGATTGCGGACGTGGGTGACGAAATTCGTCACCGCGCCGACCCGCCGGCGAATTCAGAGCGCCCCCTTGTGCCGACGCCGATATAATTTCTGAAAAGAGTCCCCGCCCTGAAAACGCACGGAATAATGATCCTTCGGGGGGAAAAAAATCGCATAATTTTCGGAAGACATTGTACATAGTACTCGAATATAAGGCAATATTTCAAATGTATGCATTTTAAATCCTCCAGTAATACCGACCCCCTCATATTCTTTGCACTTGCATATATTTCGTTTTCTTCATTTTGACCTTTGATTCTGTCTCTTCGATTTTATTCATATATATATATATATATATATATATATTGTTTCCTATTATGTAATTTTTATAGATAGTTAGTACATATACATTTTCATACCTTTATATGTCATTCACATCCCGCCCACCATTTAAACACCCCCTTCTTTTTCATTCTTCTTATAATGTTACATTTCATAATTCCGTGGCTACTTTATAATTTGAATGAATACACAATCCTCACATTTCATCATTTTTTAAGGTTTATACCATAGGATTGCCACAATATGGACAATGCTATAAGAATATTTCTTTATATTATTTTTTTCATACAGACAGGTATTCTTTCTTGGAAATTTGGTGGCTCTGAAAAGAGCCGTTTTGTTGGCACTGGAAAGTGGCTATGCAGAAATCACTTGGATTTCTTTGCCGCTACTTTCTTTGCTGCGGGTTTCTTGGGGTTCGAAGCCTTTGGCTTCTTGGTTACTGCCTTCTTGGGTGTCGACTTCTTGGCAGGGACTTTCTTCTTTGGTGTCTTTTTCTTTTCTTTCTTCTCAGTGGTCTTAGTCTTCTTTGCAGGCTTCTTCACTTTCTTTGGTGCTGCCTTTGCCTTCTTAGCGGCGGCTGCCTTCTGCTTCTTCTCCTTCTGGGCTGCAGATTTCGCCTTTTCCTTCTCCCGCTGTGCTTGCTGTTTGGCTCTCTCTTTCTCCTTCTTGGCCTTCTCCGCTGCTTGTGCCTTGGCTGCTTGCACATTCAACTTGAATGACCCCGAAGCACCTTTACCCTTCGTCTGCGTAAGTTTGCCCTTCTCCACACCAGCCTTTAGAGCCTTCTTGATGAATATGAGCTGTCGGTCCATCTGGACATCGAAGTTCTGCTCGATGTACTTCTTGATTGCCTGGAGCGAAGATCCATTCCGCTCCTTCAATTCGCTGATTGCTGTCATAACCATCTCAGCAGCAGGCGGATGGGTCGCTGGTTTCTTCTTAGGAGCCTTCTTGGTATCCTTCTCAGCCATCTTGGTATACGTATTTACAGTTGCGGTGTAAACAAAACAAGTGTCCCCTTCCCCGAGAAATCATCATTATACGTCATGGTTGCGTACGTGGTAGGAAACCTCCCCAGGTTGCCAGCACCACCACCACTGTGTCGCCCGCTTCACTAGCTTCACTCAAAAAAGAGTCTTCTTCTTTTTTTTCTTCTTCTTCTCCTTCTTCGTCTTTTCTTCTTCTTTTTCTTCGTCTTCTTCTTCTTTTTCTTCGTCTTCTTCTTTTCTTCTTCTTCTTATTGTTATTATCATCATCATTATTATTATTTATTATTATCATTGTTATCATCATCGTCATCATCATCATTGCCGCTTCTGTCATTTCCCTGTTCGAAGACAAACTCGAATTTCTAAACGCTATTTATTTCTATATTTTTCGTCGTACCCACTTTAAAACACACGTATATGAATACATTAAAAATCTTTATCCAGTATTGTATAGCATAGTAACTACAGCTTCTCAATATAACGCCATGCAGAACACCGAGACAAGGAAAATTTCGCCACAAGGGGGCGCTCGACGACAACAACAATCTGCGACATAATATATTGTAATCTGAATAATGGTACAAGTTTTGCCATTCCAAAACTTTTTGTTGTTACTTCTTGACTTTGGTATACTACTACTGCTTCTACTACTTCTACTATTTCATCTTCGACCACA
Organism: Lytechinus pictus; assembly: GCF_037042905.1. Taxonomy (NCBI): domain Eukaryota; kingdom Metazoa; phylum Echinodermata; class Echinoidea; order Temnopleuroida; family Toxopneustidae; genus Lytechinus; species Lytechinus pictus. The sequence goes on along the minus strand of NW_026974177.1, from coordinate 136,559 downwards.
CCCCTCCCATTTTTTCAAATTTCATATTGCCAGATTTGTAAGAATCGTTTCATTTCATTTCATTTTTTACGTTTACTTCTTGAGCCTCACTGAGGTCTCGTTAACCATTTTTGCGTTATTTACCTTATTATTTGTATAGAGCCAGTAAGAGACAGAGGGATAGATAGAGAGAGAGAGAGAGAGGGGGGGGGGGGTGTTCGACCATGTGGACATTTTGATATCGGGGAACTTTATTTTACATAAAAAACAACAAGATTCTTTCGTGAATAATTAGTGGCCCTTAAAAGGGCCGTTGTTTGGTTTGGTTTTGTAGAAGCAAGCTAGCTTGATTTTGCAGTCTTCTTTGGAAGCAACACGGCTTGGATGTTTGGCAGTACACCACCTTGGGCGATTGTCACACCACCCAATAGTTTGTTCAGTTCCTCGTCGTTGCGTACGGCGAGCTGAAGGTGACGAGGGATGATCCTTGACTTCTTGTTGTCACGAGCAGCATTGCCGGCGAGTTCCAAGATTTCGGCAGTCAGGTACTCCAGTACTGCAGCCATGTAGACGGGTGCTCCAGCGCCTACCCTCTGTGCATAACTGCCCTTGCGAAGAAATCGGTGAACACGTCCCACTGGGAACTGAAGACCAGCACGGGATGAGCGAGTCTTTGCCTTGGTTCGTGCCTTTCCACTCTTTCCTCTTCCAGACATGATGTTTTATTAATGAGATGAGACGACAGCGAATTGAAGATTAGACCGGAGCAATGTGCATTTGTGTAATGACTACTCACTGCTTTTTTCTGCCTTTTTATACGCGATGTGGCGTTCGCGTTGACCGCCGGGCTATTGTGACTATCAACCAATCAGCGGTACGCTGACCGCTGTCCGTGGTCCGGGCGCCTAAAAAAAAATGAATATCGTGAATGCTGCCATCATGCGACGCATTCATTCTCATTTTGTACTTTAGCTAACCATACTCCCTCACGTGCACCACTAATCGACTGAGGAACCCAATTTAAACCTCCTCCACGTGCACCACTTATTTCATTTTCTTGAAAAAAATGATGACGTGCACACCAACATTTGATATGAAATAATCGAGCACGCAACTCAATTTAGAAGCTCGTGACTATGTTGCAATATTGCTGCATAGGATCTGAGTAAAATACGATAGAATTAGCGAATACATGTATTTTATATTCTAATAACAGAATGACAAGTGAATTCTTATTTTAAAAAAATTACAAAGAAACCCACTTGAAAAAAGAAATGATTATGTACTCCATATAATATATTTATTATGAAAAGTATACCGACTAACCTATATAAATCCTACATTCAAATAACAGAAAGGAAAACCTGGCGATTCCCCATTTCTTTTATTTGAAAAAAAATGATTAAAACTACGTATGGACTGTTCCTGTGATTTTATCAATGGTTTATTTTTTTCCTCTAATTTCAATAGGAACAGAGGGGAAGAGGGTGTCATGATGCAAGGCACGGCAATATATGGACAGTGGCATGTGACATACGCACTCACTCTTCATCAAATACAGGTAATTACCCCCCCCCCCCCTTTCTCCCGCTCCCTCTAAGGAACTTTCTATATGTAATTAAAAAATCCCGACCTTATATCACGGCCCAGTATTATGTAAAATGTGCATTGTTTCTATTGTATATATCAATTATCAAAAGGATTCTGTATTTCTATTTATTATTTATATATTACATATCGCATTAATATATATTATAGCAGTGATTCTTTCGTGATGTTATGGTGGCTCTGAAAAGAGCCGTTTTGGAATGCCATACAGGCTGTAGTGCATTGGCGCTCTAGGCGCGTTCTCCGCGGATTCGACGGGCCAGCTGGATATCTTTCGGCATGATGGTAACTCTCTTGGCGTGGATGGCGCACAGGTTGGTATCTTCAAATAGCCCGACCAGATAGGCCTCGCTAGCTTCTTGAAGGGCCATCACGGCGGAACTCTGGAAGCGGAGCTCTGTTTTGAAGTCCTGGGCAATCTCCCTCACTAGCCGCTGGAATGGGAGTTTTCGGATCAGAAGCTCGGTGCTTTTCTGGTAGCGGCGGATCTCTCTCAGGGCGACAGTTCCAGGCCTGTACCTATGTGGTTTTTTAACGCCTCCGGTGGCTGGAGCACTCTTCCTGGCCGCCTTGGTTGCCAACTGCTTTCGGGGAGCCTTCCCTCCGGTAGATTTGCGAGCCGTCTGCTTCGTGCGTGCCATGGTTGGTTACTTGTCTGATGGTAAGTCTGCGAATCGAACGTAGAAAACGAGATGAGTGACTGCTGCCGAAAAATGACCGCTATTTATATGAGCAACGCGAGATTCCAAACCCGACGGCGCCGTCCGCAGAGCTCTTGTGATTGGTCAGTTGGGTTGTTCTATTGTCATAACGCGCGAAGCGTGATAGGGTGCCGTCATTTATTTTTATCGGAAGGTGGCGCTGTTCATAACGGCACTGCGTGAGTGAAGACACCAATGGGGTGCCGAAGTTATAGGTAAAAGAAATTGAGGAAAAGGGGCATCATGTGTGAATGAATAATCAAGACACCACCCCCCCCTCCTTACTCCTGCCTTCTCAAACATGCTAGTGTGGACTTTCTTTGCCTCCTGTGTCCCCCGACTCCCCTTATTCAGTATTTATTTATAACTCTATGCATGCATTCATAAACACACGAATATGGACCCGCATCAATACTTTTTTCCATGATCATGCCTAATCATCGGCACCCTTTTAGTTATTGCATTTTATTTTAATTTATTTAAGTTATTGCATTTTATTGCATCTTATTTTAATTTATTTAAGTTATTGCATTTTATTGCATCTTATTTTAATATTATTTGTTTAATATATTCCACCGTTCATTCATATGCTTATTTATTCCTTATTTACGCTTATTTATTATCATAATGCTTATCATAATGCTTATACTACATAATGCATTCTTTCTTGAATATTTGTGTGGCCCTGAAAAGGGCCGTTGTTTGTACAAAGAGTAGAACTCTCTCTATTTAGATGTGGTATACTTCGTTACCGCTTTGGTGCCCTCACTCACGGCGTGCTTAGCAAGCTCCCCTGGAAGCAGTAGGCGGACAGCGGTCTGGATCTCACGACTGCTGATGGTTGACTTCTTGTTGTATTTGGCCAGCCGAGAAGATTCGCCGGCAATTCGCTCAAAGATGTCGTTGACGAAGCTGTTCATGATCGTCATGGCCCGGCTAGAGATTCCAGTATCGGGGTGAACCTGCTTGAGGACCTTGTAGATGTAGATTCCGTAGCTCTCCTTCCTTTTCCTGTGCCTTTTCTTGCCACCGCTGGGCCGGGGCGCCTTGACTGCTTTCTTGGAACCTTTCTTGGCAACTTGACCTGTTGGAGCCATGATGAATGTAAGCTGGTATGTGAAGAATGTAGCGAAACGTGTGCGTCGATCAGATATTCTGTTGCTAATGCGAGTGCACCGTCCCAATAGCCCTATTTATACACCGCGTCCGGGTGCGGCGCGGTTCGGTCCGTATGCAAATGAGCCCCGGTCTTTCATTCATTGGCCAATTGGCGCCTGTACTGCCCCTGGTCGAGAGATGGCGACAGAGTATTGTAAGTGAGCAATTAGTGTGGTGATTCTATTTTCTTCTTATTTTGTTTTGACCGACTTTAGGGATCAGTAAAAACTCTTTCGAAAACAGGACAACATCCCAGTTTATTACATATGCTAAACTCTATGCTGAGCGAAATCTATATGTTTTTTAATCAATATCCACATAGAAAAGAGTACAATTATGATGATGGAGACGAAAGCGACGACTTGTTGTGATGTAATAGGCCCACTGACGGCAAGTGGCGATATGTCGTTGTACAACTTGTACAATTTTTATCGGGTGGAATTAAAATTGTTCCCTTTCCTGGTAAAGTTGCACAAAATAATGACCTGGTTTTTAACTGGGTATCGTGAAAATTGAAAATGGTGATATTTTTTCCCATTTTTACTTATCAATTTACTTCATCAAGACATACCAAAAAATGCCTCCCTGCGAACCTGTCAAAATACAAATTCATCTTTATTGTAAATGTTCCTCTATAAAGATAAATATTCCTTATTCCTAATTAACGGCACAAACTCTCGTTGAAAAGTACCTGATTTTAATTAAATCGAAAAAACCACGCCTAATGATCTGGATTTTCTTAAACTAGAATAAGAAGTTTACGCCGTTTTTTTTTTTAGTTGGCAAAATCTGACTTAACAGCGACCTGGATAGATAACCAGGGGCGAAGGCTAACATTTTCCTGTAAAAAAAAAAGTTCACTCTCTCTCCGTCTGTCACCCAATCTCTTTTCTCTACCTACCTCGCCCTGTCCCAAGTATATCCACGGCCGTTCGATTACTTGAAAGAAATCGAGACTTTACCCTAGTTATCGTTTATATCATAGTCGTTTAATTACATTATAACGCATATGATGCATACATTTTTTATCGCTGCCGTGTTGTTTATATTTCTTGCTTATGATCATTACGAAGTATACAGTTCACCAAGGTTATATTGCAGCGATCTATGAATAATATATTTTTGTTCGTCATTGGTCATGACAAAAAACAACATTTTTTGCATCTTGTTGCTATGTAATGGAACTCTTCTTTTCGTTCAAATGTTGTAAGTATTCCTATATAATTGCTATTAAAAAAAAACGAAACCGTACCACAACTCTGAATCTGACCCGCACCTCTTTGGCTAGCTACGTGTGAATCGCACTCGGTTTAAGGCAATATGATGATAGTGCTGTTTGTAAGTTATTTAGTATTCACTGGTACATGATATTTTATATTTTTATATATTACCATGTATATGAATATCTGAAATTATTCATATAAATATCTGAAATTATCCCCTAATCATTCTTGACCTACATTGCAATATACGCAAAGATAAAATTCATTTAATCTCGGATTAATTTATATCATTATCTAGTCATTAATTAAAATCAACAGCATTCTTTCTTGCTCATGTGGTGGCTCTGAAAAGAGCCGTTATTTGTAGTCAATAACCATATGGTTAGATTAGCCGCCGAAACCGTACAGAGTACGGCCCTGCCTCTTTAGTGCATAGACCACGTCCATGGCTGTGACAGTCTTGCGCTTGGCATGCTCACAGTAGGTGACGGCATCACGGATGACATTCTCCAAGAAGACTTTCAGTACACCGCGTGTCTCTTCGTAGATGAGACCAGAGATCCTCTTGACTCCACCTCTTCTTGCTAGACGGCGGATAGCAGGCTTCGTGATACCTTGGATGTTGTCTCGGAGAACCTTGCGATGACGCTTGGCACCACCCTTTCCGAGACCCTTTCCTCCTTTTCCGCGACCTGACATCTTGATGAATGAGAGCTAGTTGTGTACGATACTGAAGACTGGATGTTACGCTGAGCGAATGAGTTAAAAAGCGAGAGCAGCGGCAATTGTGGTCGGATTGCGGACGTGGGTGACGAAATTCGTCACCGCGCCGACCCGCCGGCGAATTCAGAGCGCCCCCTTGTGCCGACGCCGATATAATTTCTGAAAAGAGTCCCCGCCCTGAAAACGCACGGAATAATGATCCTTCGGGGGGAAAAAAATCGCATAATTTTCGGAAGACATTGTACATAGTACTCGAATATAAGGCAATATTTCAAATGTATGCATTTTAAATCCTCCAGTAATACCGACCCCCTCATATTCTTTGCACTTGCATATATTTCGTTTTCTTCATTTTGACCTTTGATTCTGTCTCTTCGATTTTATTCATATATATATATATATATATATATATATTGTTTCCTATTATGTAATTTTTATAGATAGTTAGTACATATACATTTTCATACCTTTATATGTCATTCACATCCCGCCCACCATTTAAACACCCCCTTCTTTTTCATTCTTCTTATAATGTTACATTTCATAATTCCGTGGCTACTTTATAATTTGAATGAATACACAATCCTCACATTTCATCATTTTTTAAGGTTTATACCATAGGATTGCCACAATATGGACAATGCTATAAGAATATTTCTTTATATTATTTTTTTCATACAGACAGGTATTCTTTCTTGGAAATTTGGTGGCTCTGAAAAGAGCCGTTTTGTTGGCACTGGAAAGTGGCTATGCAGAAATCACTTGGATTTCTTTGCCGCTACTTTCTTTGCTGCGGGTTTCTTGGGGTTCGAAGCCTTTGGCTTCTTGGTTACTGCCTTCTTGGGTGTCGACTTCTTGGCAGGGACTTTCTTCTTTGGTGTCTTTTTCTTTTCTTTCTTCTCAGTGGTCTTAGTCTTCTTTGCAGGCTTCTTCACTTTCTTTGGTGCTGCCTTTGCCTTCTTAGCGGCGGCTGCCTTCTGCTTCTTCTCCTTCTGGGCTGCAGATTTCGCCTTTTCCTTCTCCCGCTGTGCTTGCTGTTTGGCTCTCTCTTTCTCCTTCTTGGCCTTCTCCGCTGCTTGTGCCTTGGCTGCTTGCACATTCAACTTGAATGACCCCGAAGCACCTTTACCCTTCGTCTGCGTAAGTTTGCCCTTCTCCACACCAGCCTTTAGAGCCTTCTTGATGAATATGAGCTGTCGGTCCATCTGGACATCGAAGTTCTGCTCGATGTACTTCTTGATTGCCTGGAGCGAAGATCCATTCCGCTCCTTCAATTCGCTGATTGCTGTCATAACCATCTCAGCAGCAGGCGGATGGGTCGCTGGTTTCTTCTTAGGAGCCTTCTTGGTATCCTTCTCAGCCATCTTGGTATACGTATTTACAGTTGCGGTGTAAACAAAACAAGTGTCCCCTTCCCCGAGAAATCATCATTATACGTCATGGTTGCGTACGTGGTAGGAAACCTCCCCAGGTTGCCAGCACCACCACCACTGTGTCGCCCGCTTCACTAGCTTCACTCAAAAAAGAGTCTTCTTCTTTTTTTTCTTCTTCTTCTCCTTCTTCGTCTTTTCTTCTTCTTTTTCTTCGTCTTCTTCTTCTTTTTCTTCGTCTTCTTCTTTTCTTCTTCTTCTTATTGTTATTATCATCATCATTATTATTATTTATTATTATCATTGTTATCATCATCGTCATCATCATCATTGCCGCTTCTGTCATTTCCCTGTTCGAAGACAAACTCGAATTTCTAAACGCTATTTATTTCTATATTTTTCGTCGTACCCACTTTAAAACACACGTATATGAATACATTAAAAATCTTTATCCAGTATTGTATAGCATAGTAACTACAGCTTCTCAATATAACGCCATGCAGAACACCGAGACAAGGAAAATTTCGCCACAAGGGGGCGCTCGACGACAACAACAATCTGCGACATAATATATTGTAATCTGAATAATGGTACAAGTTTTGCCATTCCAAAACTTTTTGTTGTTACTTCTTGACTTTGGTATACTACTACTGCTTCTACTACTTCTACTATTTCATCTTCGACCACACCCCTCCCATTTTTTCAAATTTCATATTGCCAGATTTGTAAGAATCGTTTCATTTCATTTCATTTTTTACGTTTACTTCTTGAGCCTCACTGAGGTCTCGTTAACCATTTTTGCGTTATTTACCTTATTATTTGTATAGAGCCAGTAAGAGACAGAGGGATAGATAGAGAGAGAGAGAGAGAGGGGGGGGGGTGTTCGACCATGTGGACATTTTGATATCGGGGAACTTTATTTTACATAAAAAACAACAAGATTCTTTCGTGAATAATTAGTGGCCCTTAAAAGGGCCGTTGTTTGGTTTGGTTTTGTAGAAGCAAGCTAGCTTGATTTTGCAGTCTTCTTTGGAAGCAACACGGCTTGGATGTTTGGCAGTACACCACCTTGGGCGATTGTCACACCACCCAATAGTTTGTTCAGTTCCTCGTCGTTGCGTACGGCGAGCTGAAGGTGACGAGGGATGATCCTTGACTTCTTGTTGTCACGAGCAGCATTGCCGGCGAGTTCCAAGATTTCGGCAGTCAGGTACTCCAGTACTGCAGCCATGTAGACGGGTGCTCCAGCGCCTACCCTCTGTGCATAACTGCCCTTGCGAAGAAATCGGTGAACACGTCCCACTGGGAACTGAAGACCAGCACGGGATGAGCGAGTCTTTGCCTTGGTTCGTGCCTTTCCACTCTTTCCTCTTCCAGACATGATGTTTTATTAATGAGATGAGACGACAGCGAATTGAAGATTAGACCGGAGCAATGTGCATTTGTGTAATGACTACTCACTGCTTTTTTCTGCCTTTTTATACGCGATGTGGCGTTCGCGTTGACCGCCGGGCTATTGTGACTATCAACCAATCAGCGGTACGCTGACCGCTGTCCGTGGTCCGGGCGCCTAAAAAAAAATGAATATCGTGAATGCTGCCATCATGCGACGCATTCATTCTCATTTTGTACTTTAGCTAACCATACTCCCTCACGTGCACCACTAATCGACTGAGGAACCCAATTTAAACCTCCTCCACGTGCACCACTTATTTCATTTTCTTGAAAAAAATGATGACGTGCACACCAACATTTGATATGAAATAATCGAGCACGCAACTCAATTTAGAAGCTCGTGACTATGTTGCAATATTGCTGCATAGGATCTGAGTAAAATACGATAGAATTAGCGAATACATGTATTTTATATTCTAATAACAGAATGACAAGTGAATTCTTATTTTAAAAAAATTACAAAGAAACCCACTTGAAAAAAGAAATGATTATGTACTCCATATAATATATTTATTAGGAAAAGTATACCGACTAACCTATATAAATCCTACATTCAAATAACAGAAAGGAAAACCTGGCGATTCCCCATTTCTTTTATTTGAAAAAAAATGATTAAAACTACGTATGGACTGTTCCTGTGATTTTATCAATGGTTTATTTTTTTCCTCTAATTTCAATAGGAACAGAGGGGAAGAGGGTGTCATGATGCAAGGCACGGCAATATATGGACAGTGGCATGTGACATACGCACTCACTCTTCATCAAATACAGGTAATTACCCCCCCCCCCCTTTCTCCCGCTCCCTCTAAGGAACTTTCTATATGTAATTAAAAAATCCCGACCTTATATCACGGCCCAGTATTATGTAAAATGTGCATTGTTTCTATTGTATATATCAATTATCAAAAGGATTCTGTATTTCTATTTATTATTTATATATTACATATCGCATTAATATATATTATAGCAGTGATTCTTTCGTGATGTTATGGTGGCTCTGAAAAGAGCCGTTTTGGAATGCCATACAGGCTGTAGTGCATTGGCGCTCTAGGCGCGTTCTCCGCGGATTCGACGGGCCAGCTGGATATCTTTCGGCATGATGGTAACTCTCTTGGCGTGGATGGCGCACAGGTTGGTATCTTCAAATAGCCCGACCAGATAGGCCTCGCTAGCTTCTTGAAGGGCCATCACGGCGGAACTCTGGAAGCGGAGCTCTGTTTTGAAGTCCTGGGCAATCTCCCTCACTAGCCGCTGGAATGGGAGTTTTCGGATCAGAAGCTCGGTGCTTTTCTGGTAGCGGCGGATCTCTCTCAGGGCGACAGTTCCAGGCCTGTACCTATGTGGTTTTTTAACGCCTCCGGTGGCTGGAGCACTCTTCCTGGCCGCCTTGGTTGCCAACTGCTTTCGGGGAGCCTTCCCTCCGGTAGATTTGCGAGCCGTCTGCTTCGTGCGTGCCATGGTTGGTTACTTGTCTGATGGTAAGTCTGCGAATCGAACGTAGAAAACGAGATGAGTGACTGCTGCCGAAAAATGACCGCTATTTATATGAGCAACGCGAGATTCCAAACCCGACGGCGCCGTCCGCAGAGCTCTTGTGATTGGTCAGTTGGGTTGTTCTATTGTCATAACGCGCGAAGCGTGATAGGGTGCCGTCATTTATTTTTATCGGAAGGTGGCGCTGTTCATAACGGCACTGCGTGAGTGAAGACACCAATGGGGTGCCGAAGTTATAGGTAAAAGAAATTGAGGAAAAGGGGCATCATGTGTGAATGAATAATCAAGACACCACCCCCCCCTCCTTACTCCTGCCTTCTCAAACATGCTAGTGTGGACTTTCTTTGCCTCCTGTGTCCCCCGACTCCCCTTATTCAGTATTTATTTATAACTCTATGCATGCATTCATAAACACACGAATATGGACCCGCATCAATACTTTTTTCCATGATCATGCCTAATCATCGGCACCCTTTTAGTTATTGCATTTTATTTTAATTTATTTAAGTTATTGCATTTTATTGCATCTTATTTTAATTTATTTAAGTTATTGCATTTTATTGCATCTTATGTTAATATTATTTGTTTAATATATTCCACCGTTCATTCATATGCTTATTTATTCCTTATTTACGCTTATTTATTATCATAATGCTTATCATAATGCTTATACTACATAATGCATTCTTTCTTGAATATTTGTGTGGCCCTGAAAAGGGCCGTTGTTTGTACAAAGAGTAGAACTCTCTCTATTTAGATGTGGTATACTTCGTTACCGCTTTGGTGCCCTCACTCACGGCGTGCTTAGCAAGCTCCCCTGGAAGCAGTAGGCGGACAGCGGTCTGGATCTCACGACTGCTGATGGTTGACTTCTTGTTGTATTTGGCCAGCCGAGAAGATTCGCCGGCAATTCGCTCAAAGATGTCGTTGACGAAGCTGTTCATGATCGTCATGGCCCGGCTGCGAAATTATTTTTCCCACCGAGTTCTGGACCGACATATGAATATTCATGACTTGCGTCTTCGGATTGAGAGTACGCATGCGCGTGGACTTGGCCTCGACCAGTGCCGATCGTAAGCGCAGCATTCACGTTGCTCAGAATGAATTAGCATCGTCAAATTACCGGTACCCTTACATAGTTACATAGGTCTTATAGGCTTAGATCTCTCTCTCTCTCTCTCTCTCTCTATATATATATATATATATATATATCCAATTCTTAAACACTTAATAAACTAGCTGCCATTAATGGCAAGACATGTGCTACTTAGGCTAGCGCATTAACTTTATCTCAAATCTGGACCTGTCTAATTAATGCCTAGTACTAACCAGTGTTGTAGTGCCTTGATGCTCGGCCTTGGCCTTAAGGCGCCTTAATGCCTAGCTACTTATTCAAAGCCTTGGCCTTGAGAGGGCCTTGGCTTTGAGGATTTTGAGCCTTGACATTTTAAGGCATTTTCAAGGCATTTTGTATTTTGTACTTTCATTTGTTTTAAATAAGTAATTATAAATGTTTCAATTGTTTGTTTTTTTATATATATTTAATAACACTAATGGTCAATACTACCAATCACCATTAACAGTAGCAGCAGCAGTAGTAAGTGTACCAGCAGTGTCATCAATTGTAATTGTCACCATTATCAAGAAATTCAAACAAAGAATACATCAGTTATGAAAAATAGCATTATGTATTGGTAATGTGTTGTAATCATATGATGATAATGACAGTAAATAATAATGGTCATGATCAAGATAATAGTGCTTTGATGACAATAATAATTTTTACATCTGACTGCAATTTTGACAACAATTTTCATACTTTAAACATAGCTAACTCTAAAGAACGATAACAAGGTTGATTTCTATTCCATTAGGATTTTCCTTGTATTATTTTCTTTGGCCAACAAGAATGTTTTAAGTCTTAATGATATTCTGAAAAGATTTGGTAAACTTGAACACAGTCTCCAATTTTGTCATATCCAAATGGGTTATGTCAATGGCATGATGAGCCAGCAACTTTGAGGGGCCAAGCATGGCATATATAGAGCAAAATTTCTGTCAAAAAAAAGAAGAAAGCGATTGAAGCGAGCGAGTGAACAAAATTTGTCCCCCTCTTTCTATAAGAAAAGCTAATTTTGCAATAGATTGTTTAAAAAATAATATTACATTTACTCCATCTTTCCCTTTCCCCCCTTGTCTAAGTTTATTCTTGGTGGTGGGACTTCTTCTTCTCTCTTCTAAATTTTATATTTGTTTTGGGTCAGATTGACAAAACAAAGGGGAAAAATTTTTTACTTCTTTTTAATCATATATCGTTCAACATTGAATCTCATTTCTCTACAGTTTCAAGGAAATAAACAACGTATTTGTTTTTGTGTCAATATAGTTTCAAGAAATAATAATTAACAAAAAATAATTTAATAATTAATAATTATTAATATTATCAATAAGTATTAATAATTAATGATTAATTAACTGTTTAATAAAAGTGGTTGTAAGCAGAAAAAAATATGAAAACAGATTTTGAATCGTGCTTGCATCAATTATTGTTTAGTACAGTACTGCTAATGGTTACAAAAATGTATAGAATGTTGCTTTATGGTTGAAATATCACAAATATTTGGCTCGCTTCCTGCACTCGCATCAATTATTGTACTCGTTCTCTTCCCGTTCACAAAAAAATGCTTAGAATGTCCAGTTTTCAGGTTTGAATATCACATATTTTTGAGCTCGCGCTTTGCGCTCGCATTATTTTTTATTGGTGAGTTATGTATCTTATTTAAAATGCAGTAATTAACTGCTTAATTAACTGCTTCCTTTACTGGTCAGTATATAAAAAGAATTAGCGAGCGCAAAGTTATTTTTTAGTTAGATACACATCTTTTTCATGATTACAAAACCAGCTCAGAATAAAATAATTTCCATGTCTTATTACACGACGTGTCAAGAAGTTTGATCTGCTGATTCGCGCTGGCAACATCGCGCAAGGAAATTTCAATAATGATTAGCCCCATAATTGACCATAAATCAAGTTTTACAACATCAGAATTGATTTTTTTTTCAAAACCGCTTGCTCGCTATGCTTTCTCGCTGAGAAGTAAAACCTAAAGCAAAATATCTATCTTATAATTAAAAATCACTTTAGAAAGCCTTTGCTCAACTTAATTTCTATAAAACACACAATTACTTCACGCAGTTCATAATCTCATTTTGAAAATACATGTATCTGTTTGCACAAAAAAACTTATTTTGATAAATGGGTGCCTTTTTGGCGTTGACCCCCCCCCCATAATAATTTTCTGCTGCCCCTGTCCCAGGGAGTGGAGAAAAACATACGTTGAGAATGCCAGGATCAGATGACCGTGGTAATAATAATTATTGCAATGTAAATCGCCTATAGAAAAATTATGGATTATGTGTACACAGGTAACTATATCATTATTTTAATATGTCTCTATCATGAAATTATTTTTGTTTTAAATGTACAAAGGTTAATTTTTTCTCGCTCAGTCCCCTCGCTCACATACATTTTACCATGTGTGATGTCTGCCGCCTGAGTATTGTTAGTTCATTGTTCTGTATATCGTAAGTTTGAAATGCCTTGGCCTTGAGGTTTTCAGGCCTTGGCCTTTGGTATTGAAGCCTTGGCCTTGGGTATTAAAGCCTTGGCCTTGGAGGTTTGAGCCTTGACTACAATACTGAATAGCCGACTAATGCCATGGTTAACTTCGAACGGGTTAATTCCGAACTTCACGTTTAATTAGGTTTAGACAAATATTAGCTTATTTGCCATGGTTTAATATGTCTAGTCCGTATACAAAACCAGTCCTAGATCTAAATTTTTTTTATCTTAGTTCTAGTCTAGTCTCTATATCTAGACTCTGATCTACGCTGTATCAGCATGGAACCACTAGTGTACCAAGGGGGGGGGGGAGGGGGAAGACTGTCCCTCTGACGAGTCACAACTGATTCAGGGGACGTGTCCCTTTTGAGAAGCCAAATTAATAATTTGTAATGTAAAAATGCAATGAAAAAGACGTATGTCCCCTTTTTCCTTTTTTGAACGTGAAGCTACTTTTTTTTTTTGCTTGTCAATTTTTTTTCAGCTAAGAAATCCATAATTTGGGGTGAAGACCCTTTTTTTTGGGGGGGGGGGGGCTTGTCACATTTTTTCGCGGACGAAATATCCTCTAAAAAATTTGCCCCCCTTTTGGAAAATCCTAGGTACACCAGTGCGTGCATGGAACGTATTCTAACGTCAGGCACAAATTTAATAACGTCAGTGATCTTGATCCCCGTCTTCACCCAAAATTAAGGATTTCGTAGCTGAAAAAAATCTGACAATAAAAAAAAAAGATCTTCACGTTCAAAAGAGGGGACATACGTCTTTTTTCGTTGCATTTTGACATTACAAATTATTAATTTGGCTTCTCAAGGGGGGGCACGTCCCCTGGATCAGTTGTGACTCGTCAGGGGGGCAGTCTGCCCCCCCCCCTTTGGTACACTAGTGGTTCCATGCTGATAGCGCGTAGATCAGAGTCTAGATCTAGAGACTAGACTAGAACTAAGATATTTATTTTAGATCTAGGACTGGTTCTGTATACGGACTAGACATATTAAACCATGGTAAATAAGCTAATATTGGTCCAAACCTAATCAAACGTAAAGTTCGGAATTAACAAGTTCGAAGTTAACCATGGCATTGGTCGGCTATTCCTATTAGTATTAGGCATTAGACAGGTCCAGAGTTGAGGTAAAGTTAATGCGCTAGCCTAAGCTAGCCCTACCCTAGCACATGTCTTGCCATTAATGGCAGCTAGTTTGATAAGTGTTTAAGAATTGGATGTATATATTATAGATCTAAGCCTATAAGGCCTAAGTAACTATGTAAGGGTACCGGTAATTTGACGATGCTAATTCATTCTGAGCAACGTGAATGCTTACGATCGGCACTGGTCGAGGCCAAGTCCACGCGCATGCGTACTCTCAATCCGAAGACGCAAGTCATGAATATTCATATGTCGGTCCAGAACTCGGTGGGAAAAATAATTTCGCGGCCCGGCTAGAGATTCCAGTATCGGGGTGAACCTGCTTGAGGACCTTGTAGATGTAGATTCCGTAGCTCTCCTTCCTTTTCCTGTGCCTTTTCTTGCCACCGCTGGGCCGGGGCGCCTTGACTGCTTTCTTGGAACCTTTCTTGGCAACTTGACCTGTTGGAGCCATGATGAATGTAAGCTGGTATGTGAAGAATGTAGCGAAACGTGTGCGTCGATCAGATATTCTGTTGCTAATGCGAGTGCACCGTCCCAATAGCCCTATTTATACACCGCGTCCGGGTGCGGCGCGGTTCGGTCCGTATGCAAATGAGCCCCGGTCTTTCATTCATTGGCCAATTGGCGCCTGTACTGCCCCTGGTCGAGAGATGGCGACAGAGTATTGTAAGTGAGCAATTAGTGTGGTGATTCTATTTTCTTCTTATTTTGTTTTGACCGACTTTAGGGATCAGTAAAAACTCTTTCGAAAACAGGACAACATCCCAGTTTATTACATATGCTAAACTCTATGCTGAGCGAAATCTATATGTTTTTTAATCAATATCCACATAGAAAAGAGTACAATTATGATGATGGAGACGAAAGCGACGACTTGTTGTGATGTAATAGGCCCACTGACGGCAAGTGGCGATATGTCGTTGTACAACTTGTACAATTTTTATCGGGTGGAATTAAAATTGTTCCCTTTCCTGGTAAAGTTGCACAAAATAATGACCTGGTTTTTAACTGGGTATCGTGAAAATTGAAAATGGTGATATTTTTTCCCATTTTTACTTATCAATTTACTTCATCAAGACATACCAAAAAATGCCTCCCTGCGAACCTGTCAAAATACAAATTCATCTTTATTGTAAATGTTCCTCTATAAAGATAAATATTCCTTATTCCTAATTAACGGCACAAACTCTCGTTGAAAAGTACCTGATTTTAATTAAATCGAAAAAACCACGCCTAATGATCTGGATTTTCTTAAACTAGAATAAGAAGTTTACGCCGTTTTTTTTTTTAGTTGGCAAAATCTGATTTAACAGCGACCTGGATAGATAACCAGGGGCGAAGGCTAACATTTTCCTGTAAAAAAAAAAGTTCACTCTCTCTCCGTCTGTCACCCAATCTCTTTTCTCTACCTACCTCGCCCTGTCCCAAGTATATCCACGGCCGTTCGATTACTTGAAAGAAATCGAGACTTTACCCTAGTTATCGTTTATATCATAGTCGTTTAATTACATTATAACGCATATGATGCATACATTTTTTATCGCTGCCGTGTTGTTTATATTTCTTGCTTATGATCATTACGAAGTATACAGTTCACCAAGGTTATATTGCAGCGATCTATGAATAATATATTTTTGTTCGTCATTGGTCATGACAAAAAACAACATTTTTTGCATCTTGTTGCTATGTAATGGAACTCTTCTTTTCGTTCAAATGTTGTAAGTATTCCTATATAATTGCTATTAAAAAAAAACGAAACCGTACCACAACTCTGAATCTGACCCGCACCTCTTTGGCTAGCTACGTGTGAATCGCACTCGGTTTAAGGCAATATGATGATAGTGCTGTTTGTAAGTTATTTAGTATTCACTGGTACATGATATTTTATATTTTTATATATTACCATGTATATGAATATCTGAAATTATTCATATAAATATCTGAAATTATCCCCTAATCATTCTTGACCTACATTGCAATATACGCAAAGATAAAATTCATTTAATCTCGGATTAATTTATATCATTATCTAGTCATTAATTAAAATCAACAGCATTCTTTCTTGCTCATGTGGTGGCTCTGAAAAGAGCCGTTATTTGTAGTCAATAACCATATGGTTAGATTAGCCGCCGAAACCGTACAGAGTACGGCCCTGCCTCTTTAGTGCATAGACCACGTCCATGGCTGTGACAGTCTTGCGCTTGGCATGCTCACAGTAGGTGACGGCATCACGGATGACATTCTCCAAGAAGACTTTCAGTACACCGCGTGTCTCTTCGTAGATGAGACCAGAGATCCTCTTGACTCCACCTCTTCTTGCTAGACGGCGGATAGCAGGCTTCGTGATACCTTGGATGTTGTCTCGGAGAACCTTGCGATGACGCTTGGCACCACCCTTTCCGAGACCCTTTCCTCCTTTTCCGCGACCTGACATCTTGATGAATGAGAGCTAGTTGTGTACGATACTGAAGACTGGATGTTACGCTGAGCGAATGAGTTAAAAAGCGAGAGCAGCGGCAATTGTGGTCGGATTGCGGACGTGGGTGACGAAATTCGTCACCGCGCCGACCCGCCGGCGAATTCAGAGCGCCCCCTTGTGCCGACGCCGATATAATTTCTGAAAAGAGTCCCCGCCCTGAAAACGCACGGAATAATGATCCTTCGGGGGGAAAAAAATCGCATAATTTTCGGAAGACATTGTACATAGTACTCGAATATAAGGCAATATTTCAAATGTATGCATTTTAAATCCTCCAGTAATACCGACCCCCTCATATTCTTTGCACTTGCATATATTTCGTTTTCTTCATTTTGACCTTTGATTCTGTCTCTTCGATTTTATTCATATATATATATATATATATATATATATTGTTTCCTATTATGTAATTTTTATAGATAGTTAGTACATATACATTTTCATACCTTTATATGTCATTCACATCCCGCCCACCATTTAAACACCCCCTTCTTTTTCATTCTTCTTATAATGTTACATTTCATAATTCCGTGGCTACTTTATAATTTGAATGAATACACAATCCTCACATTTCATCATTTTTTAAGGTTTATACCATAGGATTGCCACAATATGGACAATGCTATAAGAATATTTCTTTATATTATTTTTTTCATACAGACAGGTATTCTTTCTTGGAAATTTGGTGGCTCTGAAAAGAGCCGTTTTGTTGGCACTGGAAAGTGGCTATGCAGAAATCACTTGGATTTCTTTGCCGCTACTTTCTTTGCTGCGGGTTTCTTGGGGTTCGAAGCCTTTGGCTTCTTGGTTACTGCCTTCTTGGGTGTCGACTTCTTGGCAGGGACTTTCTTCTTTGGTGTCTTTTTCTTTTCTTTCTTCTCAGTGGTCTTAGTCTTCTTTGCAGGCTTCTTCACTTTCTTTGGTGCTGCCTTTGCCTTCTTAGCGGCGGCTGCCTTCTGCTTCTTCTCCTTCTGGGCTGCAGATTTCGCCTTTTCCTTCTCCCGCTGTGCTTGCTGTTTGGCTCTCTCTTTCTCCTTCTTGGCCTTCTCCGCTGCTTGTGCCTTGGCTGCTTGCACATTCAACTTGAATGACCCCGAAGCACCTTTACCCTTCGTCTGCGTAAGTTTGCCCTTCTCCACACCAGCCTTTAGAGCCTTCTTGATGAATATGAGCTGTCGGTCCATCTGGACATCGAAGTTCTGCTCGATGTACTTCTTGATTGCCTGGAGCGAAGATCCATTCCGCTCCTTCAATTCGCTGATTGCTGTCATAACCATCTCAGCAGCAGGCGGATGGGTCGCTGGTTTCTTCTTAGGAGCCTTCTTGGTATCCTTCTCAGCCATCTTGGTATACGTATTTACAGTTGCGGTGTAAACAAAACAAGTGTCCCCTTCCCCGAGAAATCATCATTATACGTCATGGTTGCGTACGTGGTAGGAAACCTCCCCAGGTTGCCAGCACCACCACCACTGTGTCGCCCGCTTCACTAGCTTCACTCAAAAAAGAGTCTTCTTCTTTTTTTTCTTCTTCTTCTCCTTCTTCGTCTTTTCTTCTTCTTTTTCTTCGTCTTCTTCTTCTTTTTCTTCGTCTTCTTCTTTTCTTCTTCTTCTTATTGTTATTATCATCATCATTATTATTATTTATTATTATCATTGTTATCATCATCGTCATCATCATCATTGCCGCTTCTGTCATTTCCCTGTTCGAAGACAAACTCGAATTTCTAAACGCTATTTATTTCTATATTTTTCGTCGTACCCACTTTAAAACACACGTATATGAATACATTAAAAATCTTTATCCAGTATTGTATAGCATAGTAACTACAGCTTCTCAATATAACGCCATGCAGAACACCGAGACAAGGAAAATTTCGCCACAAGGGGGCGCTCGACGACAACAACAATCTGCGACATAATATATTGTAATCTGAATAATGGTACAAGTTTTGCCATTCCAAAACTTTTTGTTGTTACTTCTTGACTTTGGTATACTACTACTGCTTCTACTACTTCTACTATTTCATCTTCGACCACACCCCTCCCATTTTTTCAAATTTCATATTGCCAGATTTGTAAGAATCGTTTCATTTCATTTCATTTTTTACGTTTACTTCTTGAGCCTCACTGAGGTCTCGTTAACCATTTTTGCGTTATTTACCTTATTATTTGTATAGAGCCAGTAAGAGACAGAGGGATAGATAGAGAGAGAGAGAGAGAGGGGGGGGGGGGTGTTCGACCATGTGGACATTTTGATATCGGGGAACTTTATTTTACATAAAAAACAACAAGATTCTTTCGTGAATAATTAGTGGCCCTTAAAAGGGCCGTTGTTTGGTTTGGTTTTGTAGAAGCAAGCTAGCTTGATTTTGCAGTCTTCTTTGGAAGCAACACGGCTTGGATGTTTGGCAGTACACCACCTTGGGCGATTGTCACACCACCCAATAGTTTGTTCAGTTCCTCGTCGTTGCGTACGGCGAGCTGAAGGTGACGAGGGATGATCCTTGACTTCTTGTTGTCACGAGCAGCATTGCCGGCGAGTTCCAAGATTTCGGCAGTCAGGTACTCCAGTACTGCAGCCATGTAGACGGGTGCTCCAGCGCCTACCCTCTGTGCATAACTGCCCTTGCGAAGAAATCGGTGAACACGTCCCACTGGGAACTGAAGACCAGCACGGGATGAGCGAGTCTTTGCCTTGGTTCGTGCCTTTCCACTCTTTCCTCTTCCAGACATGATGTTTTATTAATGAGATGAGACGACAGCGAATTGAAGATTAGACCGGAGCAATGTGCATTTGTGTAATGACTACTCACTGCTTTTTTCTGCCTTTTTATACGCGATGTGGCGTTCGCGTTGACCGCCGGGCTATTGTGACTATCAACCAATCAGCGGTACGCTGACCGCTGTCCGTGGTCCGGGCGCCTAAAAAAAAATGAATATCGTGAATGCTGCCATCATGCGACGCATTCATTCTCATTTTGTACTTTAGCTAACCATACTCCCTCACGTGCACCACTAATCGACTGAGGAACCCAATTTAAACCTCCTCCACGTGCACCACTTATTTCATTTTCTTGAAAAAAATGATGACGTGCACACCAACATTTGATATGAAATAATCGAGCACGCAACTCAATTTAGAAGCTCGTGACTATGTTGCAATATTGCTGCATAGGATCTGAGTAAAATACGATAGAATTAGCGAATACATGTATTTTATATTCTAATAACAGAATGACAAGTGAATTCTTATTTTAAAAAAATTACAAAGAAACCCACTTGAAAAAAGAAATGATTATGTACTCCATATAATATATTTATTAGGAAAAGTATACCGACTAACCTATATAAATCCTACATTCAAATAACAGAAAGGAAAACCTGGCGATTCCCCATTTCTTTTATTTGAAAAAAAATGATTAAAACTACGTATGGACTGTTCCTGTGATTTTATCAATGGTTTATTTTTTTCCTCTAATTTCAATAGGAACAGAGGGGAAGAGGGTGTCATGATGCAAGGCACGGCAATATATGGACAGTGGCATGTGACATACGCACTCACTCTTCATCAAATACAGGTAATTACCCCCCCCCCCCCTTTCTCCCGCTCCCTCTAAGGAACTTTCTATATGTAATTAAAAAATCCCGACCTTATATCACGGCCCAGTATTATGTAAAATGTGCATTGTTTCTATTGTATATATCAATTATCAAAAGGATTCTGTATTTCTATTTATTATTTATATATTACATATCGCATTAATATATATTATAGCAGTGATTCTTTCGTGATGTTATGGTGGCTCTGAAAAGAGCCGTTTTGGAATGCCATACAGGCTGTAGTGCATTGGCGCTCTAGGCGCGTTCTCCGCGGATTCGACGGGCCAGCTGGATATCTTTCGGCATGATGGTAACTCTCTTGGCGTGGATGGCGCACAGGTTGGTATCTTCAAATAGCCCGACCAGATAGGCCTCGCTAGCTTCTTGAAGGGCCATCACGGCGGAACTCTGGAAGCGGAGCTCTGTTTTGAAGTCCTGGGCAATCTCCCTCACTAGCCGCTGGAATGGGAGTTTTCGGATCAGAAGCTCGGTGCTTTTCTGGTAGCGGCGGATCTCTCTCAGGGCGACAGTTCCAGGCCTGTACCTATGTGGTTTTTTAACGCCTCCGGTGGCTGGAGCACTCTTCCTGGCCGCCTTGGTTGCCAACTGCTTTCGGGGAGCCTTCCCTCCGGTAGATTTGCGAGCCGTCTGCTTCGTGCGTGCCATGGTTGGTTACTTGTCTGATGGTAAGTCTGCGAATCGAACGTAGAAAACGAGATGAGTGACTGCTGCCGAAAAATGACCGCTATTTATATGAGCAACGCGAGATTCCAAACCCGACGGCGCCGTCCGCAGAGCTCTTGTGATTGGTCAGTTGGGTTGTTCTATTGTCATAACGCGCGAAGCGTGATAGGGTGCCGTCATTTATTTTTATCGGAAGGTGGCGCTGTTCATAACGGCACTGCGTGAGTGAAGACACCAATGGGGTGCCGAAGTTATAGGTAAAAGAAATTGAGGAAAAGGGGCATCATGTGTGAATGAATAATCAAGACACCACCCCCCCCCTCCTTACTCCTGCCTTCTCAAACATGCTAGTGTGGACTTTCTTTGCCTCCTGTGTCCCCCGACTCCCCTTATTCAGTATTTATTTATAACTCTATGCATGCATTCATAAACACACGAATATGGACCCGCATCAATACTTTTTTCCATGATCATGCCTAATCATCGGCACCCTTTTAGTTATTGCATTTTATTTTAATTTATTTAAGTTATTGCATTTTATTGCATCTTATTTTAATTTATTTAAGTTATTGCATTTTATTGCATCTTATTTTAATATTATTTGTTTAATATATTCCACCGTTCATTCATATGCTTATTTATTCCTTATTTACGCTTATTTATTATCATAATGCTTATCATAATGCTTATACTACATAATGCATTCTTTCTTGAATATTTGTGTGGCCCTGAAAAGGGCCGTTGTTTGTACAAAGAGTAGAACTCTCTCTATTTAGATGTGGTATACTTCGTTACCGCTTTGGTGCCCTCACTCACGGCGTGCTTAGCAAGCTCCCCTGGAAGCAGTAGGCGGACAGCGGTCTGGATCTCACGACTGCTGATGGTTGACTTCTTGTTGTATTTGGCCAGCCGAGAAGATTCGCCGGCAATTCGCTCAAAGATGTCGTTGACGAAGCTGTTCATGATCGTCATGGCCCGGCTGCGAAATTATTTTTCCCACCGAGTTCTGGACCGACATATGAATATTCATGACTTGCGTCTTCGGATTGAGAGTACGCATGCGCGTGGACTTGGCCTCGACCAGTGCCGATCGTAAGCGCAGCATTCACGTTGCTCAGAATGAATTAGCATCGTCAAATTACCGGTACCCTTACATAGTTACATAGGTCTTATAGGCTTAGATCTCTCTCTCTCTCTCTCTCTCTCTATATATATATATATATATATATATCCAATTCTTAAACACTTAATAAACTAGCTGCCATTAATGGCAAGACATGTGCTACTTAGGCTAGCGCATTAACTTTATCTCAAATCTGGACCTGTCTAATTAATGCCTAGTACTAACCAGTGTTGTAGTGCCTTGATGCTCGGCCTTGGCCTTAAGGCGCCTTAATGCCTAGCTACTTATTCAAAGCCTTGGCCTTGAGAGGGCCTTGGCTTTGAGGATTTTGAGCCTTGACATTTTAAGGCATTTTCAAGGCATTTTGTATTTTGTACTTTCATTTGTTTTAAATAAGTAATTATAAATGTTTCAATTGTTTGTTTTTTTATATATATTTAATAACACTAATGGTCAATACTACCAATCACCATTAACAGTAGCAGCAGCAGTAGTAAGTGTACCAGCAGTGTCATCAATTGTAATTGTCACCATTATCAAGAAATTCAAACAAAGAATACATCAGTTATGAAAAATAGCATTATGTATTGGTAATGTGTTGTAATCATATGATGATAATGACAGTAAATAATAATGGTCATGATCAAGATAATAGTGCTTTGATGACAATAATAATTTTTACATCTGACTGCAATTTTGACAACAATTTTCATACTTTAAACATAGCTAACTCTAAAGAACGATAACAAGGTTGATTTCTATTCCATTAGGATTTTCCTTGTATTATTTTCTTTGGCCAACAAGAATGTTTTAAGTCTTAATGATATTCTGAAAAGATTTGGTAAACTTGAACACAGTCTCCAATTTTGTCATATCCAAATGGGTTATGTCAATGGCATGATGAGCCAGCAACTTTGAGGGGCCAAGCATGGCATATATAGAGCAAAATTTCTGTCAAAAAAAAGAAGAAAGCGATTGAAGCGAGCGAGTGAACAAAATTTGTCCCCCTCTTTCTATAAGAAAAGCTAATTTTGCAATAGATTGTTTAAAAAATAATATTACATTTACTCCATCTTTCCCTTTCCCCCCTTGTCTAAGTTTATTCTTGGTGGTGGGACTTCTTCTTCTCTCTTCTAAATTTTATATTTGTTTTGGGTCAGATTGACAAAACAAAGGGGAAAAATTTTTTACTTCTTTTTAATCATATATCGTTCAACATTGAATCTCATTTCTCTACAGTTTCAAGGAAATAAACAACGTATTTGTTTTTGTGTCAATATAGTTTCAAGAAATAATAATTAACAAAAAATAATTTAATAATTAATAATTATTAATATTATCAATAAGTATTAATAATTAATGATTAATTAACTGTTTAATAAAAGTGGTTGTAAGCAGAAAAAAATATGAAAACAGATTTTGAATCGTGCTTGCATCAATTATTGTTTAGTACAGTACTGCTAATGGTTACAAAAATGTATAGAATGTTGCTTTATGGTTGAAATATCACAAATATTTGGCTCGCTTCCTGCACTCGCATCAATTATTGTACTCGTTCTCTTCCCGTTCACAAAAAAATGCTTAGAATGTCCAGTTTTCAGGTTTGAATATCACATATTTTTGAGCTCGCGCTTTGCGCTCGCATTATTTTTTATTGGTGAGTTATGTATCTTATTTAAAATGCAGTAATTAACTGCTTAATTAACTGCTTCCTTTACTGGTCAGTATATAAAAAGAATTAGCGAGCGCAAAGTTATTTTTTAGTTAGATACACATCTTTTTCATGATTACAAAACCAGCTCAGAATAAAATAATTTCCATGTCTTATTACACGACGTGTCAAGAAGTTTGATCTGCTGATTCGCGCTGGCAACATCGCGCAAGGAAATTTCAATAATGATTAGCCCCATAATTGACCATAAATCAAGTTTTACAACATCAGAATTGATTTTTTTTTCAAAACCGCTTGCTCGCTATGCTTTCTCGCTGAGAAGTAAAACCTAAAGCAAAATATCTATCTTATAATTAAAAATCACTTTAGAAAGCCTTTGCTCAACTTAATTTCTATAAAACACACAATTACTTCACGCAGTTCATAATCTCATTTTGAAAATACATGTATCTGTTTGCACAAAAAAACTTATTTTGATAAATGGGTGCCTTTTTGGCGTTGACCCCCCCCCCATAATAATTTTCTGCTGCCCCTGTCCCAGGGAGTGGAGAAAAACATACGTTGAGAATGCCAGGATCAGATGACCGTGGTAATAATAATTATTGCAATGTAAATCGCCTATAGAAAAATTATGGATTATGTGTACACAGGTAACTATATCATTATTTTAATATGTCTCTATCATGAAATTATTTTTGTTTTAAATGTACAAAGGTTAATTTTTTCTCGCTCAGTCCCCTCGCTCACATACATTTTACCATGTGTGATGTCTGCCGCCTGAGTATTGTTAGTTCATTGTTCTGTATATCGTAAGTTTGAAATGCCTTGGCCTTGAGGTTTTCAGGCCTTGGCCTTTGGTATTGAAGCCTTGGCCTTGGGTATTAAAGCCTTGGCCTTGGAGGTTTGAGCCTTGACTACAATACTGAATAGCCGACTAATGCCATGGTTAACTTCGAACGGGTTAATTCCGAACTTCACGTTTAATTAGGTTTAGACAAATATTAGCTTATTTGCCATGGTTTAATATGTCTAGTCCGTATACAAAACCAGTCCTAGATCTAAATTTTTTTTATCTTAGTTCTAGTCTAGTCTCTATATCTAGACTCTGATCTACGCTGTATCAGCATGGAACCACTAGTGTACCAAGGGGGGGGGGGAGGGGGAAGACTGTCCCTCTGACGAGTCACAACTGATTCAGGGGACGTGTCCCTTTTGAGAAGCCAAATTAATAATTTGTAATGTAAAAATGCAATGAAAAAGACGTATGTCCCCTTTTTCCTTTTTTGAACGTGAAGCTACTTTTTTTTTTTGCTTGTCAATTTTTTTTCAGCTAAGAAATCCATAATTTGGGGTGAAGACCCTTTTTTTTGGGGGGGGGGGGGCTTGTCACATTTTTTCGCGGACGAAATATCCTCTAAAAAATTTGCCCCCCTTTTGGAAAATCCTAGGTACACCAGTGCGTGCATGGAACGTATTCTAACGTCAGGCACAAATTTAATAACGTCAGTGATCTTGATCCCCGTCTTCACCCAAAATTAAGGATTTCGTAGCTGAAAAAAATCTGACAATAAAAAAAAAAGATCTTCACGTTCAAAAGAGGGGACATACGTCTTTTTTCGTTGCATTTTGACATTACAAATTATTAATTTGGCTTCTCAAGGGGGGGCACGTCCCCTGGATCAGTTGTGACTCGTCAGGGGGGCAGTCTGCCCCCCCCCCCTTTGGTACACTAGTGGTTCCATGCTGATAGCGCGTAGATCAGAGTCTAGATCTAGAGACTAGACTAGAACTAAGATATTTATTTTAGATCTAGGACTGGTTCTGTATACGGACTAGACATATTAAACCATGGTAAATAAGCTAATATTGGTCCAAACCTAATCAAACGTAAAGTTCGGAATTAACAAGTTCGAAGTTAACCATGGCATTGGTCGGCTATTCCTATTAGTATTAGGCATTAGACAGGTCCAGAGTTGAGGTAAAGTTAATGCGCTAGCCTAAGCTAGCCCTACCCTAGCACATGTCTTGCCATTAATGGCAGCTAGTTTGATAAGTGTTTAAGAATTGGATGTATATATTATAGATCTAAGCCTATAAGGCCTAAGTAACTATGTAAGGGTACCGGTAATTTGACGATGCTAATTCATTCTGAGCAACGTGAATGCTTACGATCGGCACTGGTCGAGGCCAAGTCCACGCGCATGCGTACTCTCAATCCGAAGACGCAAGTCATGAATATTCATATGTCGGTCCAGAACTCGGTGGGAAAAATAATTTCGCGGCCCGGCTAGAGATTCCAGTATCGGGGTGAACCTGCTTGAGGACCTTGTAGATGTAGATTCCGTAGCTCTCCTTCCTTTTCCTGTGCCTTTTCTTGCCACCGCTGGGCCGGGGCGCCTTGACTGCTTTCTTGGAACCTTTCTTGGCAACTTGACCTGTTGGAGCCATGATGAATGTAAGCTGGTATGTGAAGAATGTAGCGAAACGTGTGCGTCGATCAGATATTCTGTTGCTAATGCGAGTGCACCGTCCCAATAGCCCTATTTATACACCGCGTCCGGGTGCGGCGCGGTTCGGTCCGTATGCAAATGAGCCCCGGTCTTTCATTCATTGGCCAATTGGCGCCTGTACTGCCCCTGGTCGAGAGATGGCGACAGAGTATTGTAAGTGAGCAATTAGTGTGGTGATTCTATTTTCTTCTTATTTTGTTTTGACCGACTTTAGGGATCAGTAAAAACTCTTTCGAAAACAGGACAACATCCCAGTTTATTACATATGCTAAACTCTATGCTGAGCGAAATCTATATGTTTTTTAATCAATATCCACATAGAAAAGAGTACAATTATGATGATGGAGACGAAAGCGACGACTTGTTGTGATGTAATAGGCCCACTGACGGCAAGTGGCGATATGTCGTTGTACAACTTGTACAATTTTTATCGGGTGGAATTAAAATTGTTCCCTTTCCTGGTAAAGTTGCACAAAATAATGACCTGGTTTTTAACTGGGTATCGTGAAAATTGAAAATGGTGATATTTTTTCCCATTTTTACTTATCAATTTACTTCATCAAGACATACCAAAAAATGCCTCCCTGCGAACCTGTCAAAATACAAATTCATCTTTATTGTAAATGTTCCTCTATAAAGATAAATATTCCTTATTCCTAATTAACGGCACAAACTCTCGTTGAAAAGTACCTGATTTTAATTAAATCGAAAAAACCACGCCTAATGATCTGGATTTTCTTAAACTAGAATAAGAAGTTTACGCCGTTTTTTTTTTTAGTTGGCAAAATCTGATTTAACAGCGACCTGGATAGATAACCAGGGGCGAAGGCTAACATTTTCCTGTAAAAAAAAAAGTTCACTCTCTCTCCGTCTGTCACCCAATCTCTTTTCTCTACCTACCTCGCCCTGTCCCAAGTATATCCACGGCCGTTCGATTACTTGAAAGAAATCGAGACTTTACCCTAGTTATCGTTTATATCATAGTCGTTTAATTACATTATAACGCATATGATGCATACATTTTTTATCGCTGCCGTGTTGTTTATATTTCTTGCTTATGATCATTACGAAGTATACAGTTCACCAAGGTTATATTGCAGCGATCTATGAATAATATATTTTTGTTCGTCATTGGTCATGACAAAAAACAACATTTTTTGCATCTTGTTGCTATGTAATGGAACTCTTCTTTTCGTTCAAATGTTGTAAGTATTCCTATATAATTGCTATTAAAAAAAAACGAAACCGTACCACAACTCTGAATCTGACCCGCACCTCTTTGGCTAGCTACGTGTGAATCGCACTCGGTTTAAGGCAATATGATGATAGTGCTGTTTGTAAGTTATTTAGTATTCACTGGTACATGATATTTTATATTTTTATATATTACCATGTATATGAATATCTGAAATTATTCATATAAATATCTGAAATTATCCCCTAATCATTCTTGACCTACATTGCAATATACGCAAAGATAAAATTCATTTAATCTCGGATTAATTTATATCATTATCTAGTCATTAATTAAAATCAACAGCATTCTTTCTTGCTCATGTGGTGGCTCTGAAAAGAGCCGTTATTTGTAGTCAATAACCATATGGTTAGATTAGCCGCCGAAACCGTACAGAGTACGGCCCTGCCTCTTTAGTGCATAGACCACGTCCATGGCTGTGACAGTCTTGCGCTTGGCATGCTCACAGTAGGTGACGGCATCACGGATGACATTCTCCAAGAAGACTTTCAGTACACCGCGTGTCTCTTCGTAGATGAGACCAGAGATCCTCTTGACTCCACCTCTTCTTGCTAGACGGCGGATAGCAGGCTTCGTGATACCTTGGATGTTGTCTCGGAGAACCTTGCGATGACGCTTGGCACCACCCTTTCCGAGACCCTTTCCTCCTTTTCCGCGACCTGACATCTTGATGAATGAGAGCTAGTTGTGTACGATACTGAAGACTGGATGTTACGCTGAGCGAATGAGTTAAAAAGCGAGAGCAGCGGCAATTGTGGTCGGATTGCGGACGTGGGTGACGAAATTCGTCACCGCGCCGACCCGCCGGCGAATTCAGAGCGCCCCCTTGTGCCGACGCCGATATAATTTCTGAAAAGAGTCCCCGCCCTGAAAACGCACGGAATAATGATCCTTCGGGGGGAAAAAAATCGCATAATTTTCGGAAGACATTGTACATAGTACTCGAATATAAGGCAATATTTCAAATGTATGCATTTTAAATCCTCCAGTAATACCGACCCCCTCATATTCTTTGCACTTGCATATATTTCGTTTTCTTCATTTTGACCTTTGATTCTGTCTCTTCGATTTTATTCATATATATATATATATATATATATATATTGTTTCCTATTATGTAATTTTTATAGATAGTTAGTACATATACATTTTCATACCTTTATATGTCATTCACATCCCGCCCACCATTTAAACACCCCCTTCTTTTTCATTCTTCTTATAATGTTACATTTCATAATTCCGTGGCTACTTTATAATTTGAATGAATACACAATCCTCACATTTCATCATTTTTTAAGGTTTATACCATAGGATTGCCACAATATGGACAATGCTATAAGAATATTTCTTTATATTATTTTTTTCATACAGACAGGTATTCTTTCTTGGAAATTTGGTGGCTCTGAAAAGAGCCGTTTTGTTGGCACTGGAAAGTGGCTATGCAGAAATCACTTGGATTTCTTTGCCGCTACTTTCTTTGCTGCGGGTTTCTTGGGGTTCGAAGCCTTTGGCTTCTTGGTTACTGCCTTCTTGGGTGTCGACTTCTTGGCAGGGACTTTCTTCTTTGGTGTCTTTTTCTTTTCTTTCTTCTCAGTGGTCTTAGTCTTCTTTGCAGGCTTCTTCACTTTCTTTGGTGCTGCCTTTGCCTTCTTAGCGGCGGCTGCCTTCTGCTTCTTCTCCTTCTGGGCTGCAGATTTCGCCTTTTCCTTCTCCCGCTGTGCTTGCTGTTTGGCTCTCTCTTTCTCCTTCTTGGCCTTCTCCGCTGCTTGTGCCTTGGCTGCTTGCACATTCAACTTGAATGACCCCGAAGCACCTTTACCCTTCGTCTGCGTAAGTTTGCCCTTCTCCACACCAGCCTTTAGAGCCTTCTTGATGAATATGAGCTGTCGGTCCATCTGGACATCGAAGTTCTGCTCGATGTACTTCTTGATTGCCTGGAGCGAAGATCCATTCCGCTCCTTCAATTCGCTGATTGCTGTCATAACCATCTCAGCAGCAGGCGGATGGGTCGCTGGTTTCTTCTTAGGAGCCTTCTTGGTATCCTTCTCAGCCATCTTGGTATACGTATTTACAGTTGCGGTGTAAACAAAACAAGTGTCCCCTTCCCCGAGAAATCATCATTATACGTCATGGTTGCGTACGTGGTAGGAAACCTCCCCAGGTTGCCAGCACCACCACCACTGTGTCGCCCGCTTCACTAGCTTCACTCAAAAAAGAGTCTTCTTCTTTTTTTTCTTCTTCTTCTCCTTCTTCGTCTTTTCTTCTTCTTTTTCTTCGTCTTCTTCTTCTTTTTCTTCGTCTTCTTCTTTTCTTCTTCTTCTTATTGTTATTATCATCATCATTATTATTATTTATTATTATCATTGTTATCATCATCGTCATCATCATCATTGCCGCTTCTGTCATTTCCCTGTTCGAAGACAAACTCGAATTTCTAAACGCTATTTATTTCTATATTTTTCGTCGTACCCACTTTAAAACACACGTATATGAATACATTAAAAATCTTTATCCAGTATTGTATAGCATAGTAACTACAGCTTCTCAATATAACGCCATGCAGAACACCGAGACAAGGAAAATTTCGCCACAAGGGGGCGCTCGACGACAACAACAATCTGCGACATAATATATTGTAATCTGAATAATGGTACAAGTTTTGCCATTCCAAAACTTTTTGTTGTTACTTCTTGACTTTGGTATACTACTACTGCTTCTACTACTTCTACTATTTCATCTTCGACCACACCCCTCCCATTTTTTCAAATTTCATATTGCCAGATTTGTAAGAATCGTTTCATTTCATTTCATTTTTTACGTTTACTTCTTGAGCCTCACTGAGGTCTCGTTAACCATTTTTGCGTTATTTACCTTATTATTTGTATAGAGCCAGTAAGAGACAGAGGGATAGATAGAGAGAGAGAGAGAGAGGGGGGGGGGGGGTGTTCGACCATGTGGACATTTTGATATCGGGGAACTTTATTTTACATAAAAAACAACAAGATTCTTTCGTGAATAATTAGTGGCCCTTAAAAGGGCCGTTGTTTGGTTTGGTTTTGTAGAAGCAAGCTAGCTTGATTTTGCAGTCTTCTTTGGAAGCAACACGGCTTGGATGTTTGGCAGTACACCACCTTGGGCGATTGTCACACCACCCAATAGTTTGTTCAGTTCCTCGTCGTTGCGTACGGCGAGCTGAAGGTGACGAGGGATGATCCTTGACTTCTTGTTGTCACGAGCAGCATTGCCGGCGAGTTCCAAGATTTCGGCAGTCAGGTACTCCAGTACTGCAGCCATGTAGACGGGTGCTCCAGCGCCTACCCTCTGTGCATAACTGCCCTTGCGAAGAAATCGGTGAACACGTCCCACTGGGAACTGAAGACCAGCACGGGATGAGCGAGTCTTTGCCTTGGTTCGTGCCTTTCCACTCTTTCCTCTTCCAGACATGATGTTTTATTAATGAGATGAGACGACAGCGAATTGAAGATTAGACCGGAGCAATGTGCATTTGTGTAATGACTACTCACTGCTTTTTTCTGCCTTTTTATACGCGATGTGGCGTTCGCGTTGACCGCCGGGCTATTGTGACTATCAACCAATCAGCGGTACGCTGACCGCTGTCCGTGGTCCGGGCGCCTAAAAAAAAATGAATATCGTGAATGCTGCCATCATGCGACGCATTCATTCTCATTTTGTACTTTAGCTAACCATACTCCCTCACGTGCACCACTAATCGACTGAGGAACCCAATTTAAACCTCCTCCACGTGCACCACTTATTTCATTTTCTTGAAAAAAATGATGACGTGCACACCAACATTTGATATGAAATAATCGAGCACGCAACTCAATTTAGAAGCTCGTGACTATGTTGCAATATTGCTGCATAGGATCTGAGTAAAATACGATAGAATTAGCGAATACATGTATTTTATATTCTAATAACAGAATGACAAGTGAATTCTTATTTTAAAAAAATTACAAAGAAACCCACTTGAAAAAAGAAATGATTATGTACTCCATATAATATATTTATTAGGAAAAGTATACCGACTAACCTATATAAATCCTACATTCAAATAACAGAAAGGAAAACCTGGCGATTCCCCATTTCTTTTATTTGAAAAAAAATGATTAAAACTACGTATGGACTGTTCCTGTGATTTTATCAATGGTTTATTTTTTTCCTCTAATTTCAATAGGAACAGAGGGGAAGAGGGTGTCATGATGCAAGGCACGGCAATATATGGACAGTGGCATGTGACATACGCACTCACTCTTCATCAAATACAGGTAATTACCCCCCCCCCCCCCCTTTCTCCCGCTCCCTCTAAGGAACTTTCTATATGTAATTAAAAAATCCCGACCTTATATCACGGCCCAGTATTATGTAAAATGTGCATTGTTTCTATTGTATATATCAATTATCAAAAGGATTCTGTATTTCTATTTATTATTTATATATTACATATCGCATTAATATATATTATAGCAGTGATTCTTTCGTGATGTTATGGTGGCTCTGAAAAGAGCCGTTTTGGAATGCCATACAGGCTGTAGTGCATTGGCGCTCTAGGCGCGTTCTCCGCGGATTCGACGGGCCAGCTGGATATCTTTCGGCATGATGGTAACTCTCTTGGCGTGGATGGCGCACAGGTTGGTATCTTCAAATAGCCCGACCAGATAGGCCTCGCTAGCTTCTTGAAGGGCCATCACGGCGGAACTCTGGAAGCGGAGCTCTGTTTTGAAGTCCTGGGCAATCTCCCTCACTAGCCGCTGGAATGGGAGTTTTCGGATCAGAAGCTCGGTGCTTTTCTGGTAGCGGCGGATCTCTCTCAGGGCGACAGTTCCAGGCCTGTACCTATGTGGTTTTTTAACGCCTCCGGTGGCTGGAGCACTCTTCCTGGCCGCCTTGGTTGCCAACTGCTTTCGGGGAGCCTTCCCTCCGGTAGATTTGCGAGCCGTCTGCTTCGTGCGTGCCATGGTTGGTTACTTGTCTGATGGTAAGTCTGCGAATCGAACGTAGAAAACGAGATGAGTGACTGCTGCCGAAAAATGACCGCTATTTATATGAGCAACGCGAGATTCCAAACCCGACGGCGCCGTCCGCAGAGCTCTTGTGATTGGTCAGTTGGGTTGTTCTATTGTCATAACGCGCGAAGCGTGATAGGGTGCCGTCATTTATTTTTATCGGAAGGTGGCGCTGTTCATAACGGCACTGCGTGAGTGAAGACACCAATGGGGTGCCGAAGTTATAGGTAAAAGAAATTGAGGAAAAGGGGCATCATGTGTGAATGAATAATCAAGACACCACCCCCCCCCTCCTTACTCCTGCCTTCTCAAACATGCTAGTGTGGACTTTCTTTGCCTCCTGTGTCCCCCGACTCCCCTTATTCAGTATTTATTTATAACTCTATGCATGCATTCATAAACACACGAATATGGACCCGCATCAATACTTTTTTCCATGATCATGCCTAATCATCGGCACCCTTTTAGTTATTGCATTTTATTTTAATTTATTTAAGTTATTGCATTTTATTGCATCTTATTTTAATTTATTTAAGTTATTGCATTTTATTGCATCTTATTTTAATATTATTTGTTTAATATATTCCACCGTTCATTCATATGCTTATTTATTCCTTATTTACGCTTATTTATTATCATAATGCTTATCATAATGCTTATACTACATAATGCATTCTTTCTTGAATATTTGTGTGGCCCTGAAAAGGGCCGTTGTTTGTACAAAGAGTAGAACTCTCTCTATTTAGATGTGGTATACTTCGTTACCGCTTTGGTGCCCTCACTCACGGCGTGCTTAGCAAGCTCCCCTGGAAGCAGTAGGCGGACAGCGGTCTGGATCTCACGACTGCTGATGGTTGACTTCTTGTTGTATTTGGCCAGCCGAGAAGATTCGCCGGCAATTCGCTCAAAGATGTCGTTGACGAAGCTGTTCATGATCGTCATGGCCCGGCTAGAGATTCCAGTATCGGGGTGAACCTGCTTGAGGACCTTGTAGATGTAGATTCCGTAGCTCTCCTTCCTTTTCCTGTGCCTTTTCTTGCCACCGCTGGGCCGGGGCGCCTTGACTGCTTTCTTGGAACCTTTCTTGGCAACTTGACCTGTTGGAGCCATGATGAATGTAAGCTGGTATGTGAAGAATGTAGCGAAACGTGTGCGTCGATCAGATATTCTGTTGCTAATGCGAGTGCACCGTCCCAATAGCCCTATTTATACACCGCGTCCGGGTGCGGCGCGGTTCGGTCCGTATGCAAATGAGCCCCGGTCTTTCATTCATTGGCCAATTGGCGCCTGTACTGCCCCTGGTCGAGAGATGGCGACGGAGTATTGTAAGTGAGCAATTAGTGTGGTGATTCTATTTTCTTCTTATTTTGTTTTGACCGACTTTAGGGATCAGTAAAAACTCTTTCGAAAACAGGACAACATCCCAGTTTATTACATATGCTAAACTCTATGCTGAGCGAAATCTATATGTTTTTTAATCAATATCCACATAGAAAAGAGTACAATTATGATGATGGAGACGAAAGCGACGACTTGTTGTGATGTAATAGGCCCACTGACGGCAAGTGGCGATATGTCGTTGTACAACTTGTACAATTTTTATCGGGTGGAATTAAAATTGTTCCCTTTCCTGGTAAAGTTGCACAAAATAATGACCTGGTTTTTAACTGGGTATCGTGAAAATTGAAAATGGTGATATTTTTTCCCATTTTTACTTATCAATTTACTTCATCAAGACATACCAAAAAATGCCTCCCTGCGAACCTGTCAAAATACAAATTCATCTTTATTGTAAATGTTCCTCTATAAAGATAAATATTCCTTATTCCTAATTAACGGCACAAACTCTCGTTGAAAAGTACCTGATTTTAATTAAATCGAAAAAACCACGCCTAATGATCTGGATTTTCTTAAACTAGAATAAGAAGTTTACGCCGTTTTTTTTTTTAGTTGGCAAAATCTGACTTAACAGCGACCTGGATAGATAACCAGGGGCGAAGGCTAACATTTTCCTGTAAAAAAAAAAGTTCACTCTCTCTCCGTCTGTCACCCAATCTCTTTTCTCTACCTACCTCGCCCTATCCCAAGTATATCCACGGCCGTTCGATTACTTGAAAGAAATCGAGACTTTACCCTAGTTATCGTTTATATCATAGTCGTTTAATTACATTATAACGCATATGATGCATACATTTTTTATCGCTGCCGTGTTGTTTATATTTCTTGCTTATGATCATTACGAAGTATACAGTTCACCAAGGTTATATTGCAGCGATCTATGAATAATATATTTTTGTTCGTCATTGGTCATGACAAAAAACAACATTTTTTGCATCTTGTTGCTATGTAATGGAACTCTTCTTTTCGTTCAAATGTTGTAAGTATTCCTATATAATTGCTATTAAAAAAAAACGAAACCGTACCACAACTCTGAATCTGACCCGCACCTCTTTGGCTAGCTACGTGTGAATCGCACTCGGTTTAAGGCAATATGATGATAGTGCTGTTTGTAAGTTATTTAGTATTCACTGGTACATGATATTTTATATTTTTATATATTACCATGTATATGAATATCTGAAATTATTCATATAAATATCTGAAATTATCCCCTAATCATTCTTGACCTACATTGCAATATACGCAAAGATAAAATTCATTTAATCTCGGATTAATTTATATCATTATCTAGTCATTAATTAAAATCAACAGCATTCTTTCTTGCTCATGTGGTGGCTCTGAAAAGAGCCGTTATTTGTAGTCAATAACCATATGGTTAGATTAGCCGCCGAAACCGTACAGAGTACGGCCCTGCCTCTTTAGTGCATAGACCACGTCCATGGCTGTGACAGTCTTGCGCTTGGCATGCTCACAGTAGGTGACGGCATCACGGATGACATTCTCCAAGAAGACTTTCAGTACACCGCGTGTCTCTTCGTAGATGAGACCAGAGATCCTCTTGACTCCACCTCTTCTTGCTAGACGGCGGATAGCAGGCTTCGTGATACCTTGGATGTTGTCTCGGAGAACCTTGCGATGACGCTTGGCACCACCCTTTCCGAGACCCTTTCCTCCTTTTCCGCGACCTGACATCTTGATGAATGAGAGCTAGTTGTGTACGATACTGAAGACTGGATGTTACGCTGAGCGAATGAGTTAAAAAGCGAGAGCAGCGGCAATTGTGGTCGGATTGCGGACGTGGGTGACGAAATTCGTCACCGCGCCGACCCGCCGGCGAATTCAGAGCGCCCCCTTGTGCCGACGCCGATATAATTTCTGAAAAGAGTCCCCGCCCTGAAAACGCACGGAATAATGATCCTTCGGGGGGAAAAAAATCGCATAATTTTCGGAAGACATTGTACATAGTACTCGAATATAAGGCAATATTTCAAATGTATGCATTTTAAATCCTCCAGTAATACCGACCCCCTCATATTCTTTGCACTTGCATATATTTCGTTTTCTTCATTTTGACCTTTGATTCTGTCTCTTCGATTTTATTCATATATATATATATATATATATATATATTGTTTCCTATTATGTAATTTTTATAGATAGTTAGTACATATACATTTTCATACCTTTATATGTCATTCACATCCCGCCCACCATTTAAACACCCCCTTCTTTTTCATTCTTCTTATAATGTTACATTTCATAATTCCGTGGCTACTTTATAATTTGAATGAATACACAATCCTCACATTTCATCATTTTTTAAGGTTTATACCATAGGATTGCCACAATATGGACAATGCTATAAGAATATTTCTTTATATTATTTTTTTCATACAGACAGGTATTCTTTCTTGGAAATTTGGTGGCTCTGAAAAGAGCCGTTTTGTTGGCACTGGAAAGTGGCTATGCAGAAATCACTTGGATTTCTTTGCCGCTACTTTCTTTGCTGCGGGTTTCTTGGGGTTCGAAGCCTTTGGCTTCTTGGTTACTGCCTTCTTGGGTGTCGACTTCTTGGCAGGGACTTTCTTCTTTGGTGTCTTTTTCTTTTCTTTCTTCTCAGTGGTCTTAGTCTTCTTTGCAGGCTTCTTCACTTTCTTTGGTGCTGCCTTTGCCTTCTTAGCGGCGGCTGCCTTCTGCTTCTTCTCCTTCTGGGCTGCAGATTTCGCCTTTTCCTTCTCCCGCTGTGCTTGCTGTTTGGCTCTCTCTTTCTCCTTCTTGGCCTTCTCCGCTGCTTGTGCCTTGGCTGCTTGCACATTCAACTTGAATGACCCCGAAGCACCTTTACCCTTCGTCTGCGTAAGTTTGCCCTTCTCCACACCAGCCTTTAGAGCCTTCTTGATGAATATGAGCTGTCGGTCCATCTGGACATCGAAGTTCTGCTCGATGTACTTCTTGATTGCCTGGAGCGAAGATCCATTCCGCTCCTTCAATTCGCTGATTGCTGTCATAACCATCTCAGCAGCAGGCGGATGGGTCGCTGGTTTCTTCTTAGGAGCCTTCTTGGTATCCTTCTCAGCCATCTTGGTATACGTATTTACAGTTGCGGTGTAAACAAAACAAGTGTCCCCTTCCCCGAGAAATCATCATTATACGTCATGGTTGCGTACGTGGTAGGAAACCTCCCCAGGTTGCCAGCACCACCACCACTGTGTCGCCCGCTTCACTAGCTTCACTCAAAAAAGAGTCTTCTTCTTTTTTTTCTTCTTCTTCTCCTTCTTCGTCTTTTCTTCTTCTTTTTCTTCGTCTTCTTCTTCTTTTTCTTCGTCTTCTTCTTTTCTTCTTCTTCTTATTGTTATTATCATCATCATTATTATTATTTATTATTATCATTGTTATCATCATCGTCATCATCATCATTGCCGCTTCTGTCATTTCCCTGTTCGAAGACAAACTCGAATTTCTAAACGCTATTTATTTCTATATTTTTCGTCGTACCCACTTTAAAACACACGTATATGAATACATTAAAAATCTTTATCCAGTATTGTATAGCATAGTAACTACAGCTTCTCAATATAACGCCATGCAGAACACCGAGACAAGGAAAATTTCGCCACAAGGGGGCGCTCGACGACAACAACAATCTGCGACATAATATATTGTAATCTGAATAATGGTACAAGTTTTGCCATTCCAAAACTTTTTGTTGTTACTTCTTGACTTTGGTATACTACTACTGCTTCTACTACTTCTACTATTTCATCTTCGACCACACCCCTCCCATTTTTTCAAATTTCATATTGCCAGATTTGTAAGAATCGTTTCATTTCATTTCATTTTTTACGTTTACTTCTTGAGCCTCACTGAGGTCTCGTTAACCATTTTTGCGTTATTTACCTTATTATTTGTATAGAGCCAGTAAGAGACAGAGGGATAGATAGAGAGAGAGAGAGAGAGGGGGGGGGGGGTGTTCGACCATGTGGACATTTTGATATCGGGGAACTTTATTTTACATAAAAAACAACAAGATTCTTTCGTGAATAATTAGTGGCCCTTAAAAGGGCCGTTGTTTGGTTTGGTTTTGTAGAAGCAAGCTAGCTTGATTTTGCAGTCTTCTTTGGAAGCAACACGGCTTGGATGTTTGGCAGTACACCACCTTGGGCGATTGTCACACCACCCAATAGTTTGTTCAGTTCCTCGTCGTTGCGTACGGCGAGCTGAAGGTGACGAGGGATGATCCTTGACTTCTTGTTGTCACGAGCAGCATTGCCGGCGAGTTCCAAGATTTCGGCAGTCAGGTACTCCAGTACTGCAGCCATGTAGACGGGTGCTCCAGCGCCTACCCTCTGTGCATAACTGCCCTTGCGAAGAAATCGGTGAACACGTCCCACTGGGAACTGAAGACCAGCACGGGATGAGCGAGTCTTTGCCTTGGTTCGTGCCTTTCCACTCTTTCCTCTTCCAGACATGATGTTTTATTAATGAGATGAGACGACAGCGAATTGAAGATTAGACCGGAGCAATGTGCATTTGTGTAATGACTACTCACTGCTTTTTTCTGCCTTTTTATACGCGATGTGGCGTTCGCGTTGACCGCCGGGCTATTGTGACTATCAACCAATCAGCGGTACGCTGACCGCTGTCCGTGGTCCGGGCGCCTAAAAAAAAATGAATATCGTGAATGCTGCCATCATGCGACGCATTCATTCTCATTTTGTACTTTAGCTAACCATACTCCCTCACGTGCACCACTAATCGACTGAGGAACCCAATTTAAACCTCCTCCACGTGCACCACTTATTTCATTTTCTTGAAAAAAATGATGACGTGCACACCAACATTTGATATGAAATAATCGAGCACGCAACTCAATTTAGAAGCTCGTGACTATGTTGCAATATTGCTGCATAGGATCTGAGTAAAATACGATAGAATTAGCGAATACATGTATTTTATATTCTAATAACAGAATGACAAGTGAATTCTTATTTTAAAAAAATTACAAAGAAACCCACTTGAAAAAAGAAATGATTATGTACTCCATATAATATATTTATTAGGAAAAGTATACCGACTAACCTATATAAATCCTACATTCAAATAACAGAAAGGAAAACCTGGCGATTCCCCATTTCTTTTATTTGAAAAAAAATGATTAAAACTACGTATGGACTGTTCCTGTGATTTTATCAATGGTTTATTTTTTTCCTCTAATTTCAATAGGAACAGAGGGGAAGAGGGTGTCATGATGCAAGGCACGGCAATATATGGACAGTGGCATGTGACATACGCACTCACTCTTCATCAAATACAGGTAATTACCCCCCCCCCCCCTTTCTCCCGCTCCCTCTAAGGAACTTTCTATATGTAATTAAAAAATCCCGACCTTATATCACGGCCCAGTATTATGTAAAATGTGCATTGTTTCTATTGTATATATCAATTATCAAAAGGATTCTGTATTTCTATTTATTATTTATATATTACATATCGCATTAATATATATTATAGCAGTGATTCTTTCGTGATGTTATGGTGGCTCTGAAAAGAGCCGTTTTGGAATGCCATACAGGCTGTAGTGCATTGGCGCTCTAGGCGCGTTCTCCGCGGATTCGACGGGCCAGCTGGATATCTTTCGGCATGATGGTAACTCTCTTGGCGTGGATGGCGCACAGGTTGGTATCTTCAAATAGCCCGACCAGATAGGCCTCGCTAGCTTCTTGAAGGGCCATCACGGCGGAACTCTGGAAGCGGAGCTCTGTTTTGAAGTCCTGGGCAATCTCCCTCACTAGCCGCTGGAATGGGAGTTTTCGGATCAGAAGCTCGGTGCTTTTCTGGTAGCGGCGGATCTCTCTCAGGGCGACAGTTCCAGGCCTGTACCTATGTGGTTTTTTAACGCCTCCGGTGGCTGGAGCACTCTTCCTGGCCGCCTTGGTTGCCAACTGCTTTCGGGGAGCCTTCCCTCCGGTAGATTTGCGAGCCGTCTGCTTCGTGCGTGCCATGGTTGGTTACTTGTCTGATGGTAAGTCTGCGAATCGAACGTAGAAAACGAGATGAGTGACTGCTGCCGAAAAATGACCGCTATTTATATGAGCAACGCGAGATTCCAAACCCGACGGCGCCGTCCGCAGAGCTCTTGTGATTGGTCAGTTGGGTTGTTCTATTGTCATAACGCGCGAAGCGTGATAGGGTGCCGTCATTTATTTTTATCGGAAGGTGGCGCTGTTCATAACGGCACTGCGTGAGTGAAGACACCAATGGGGTGCCGAAGTTATAGGTAAAAGAAATTGAGGAAAAGGGGCATCATGTGTGAATGAATAATCAAGACACCACCCCCCCCTCCTTACTCCTGCCTTCTCAAACATGCTAGTGTGGACTTTCTTTGCCTCCTGTGTCCCCCGACTCCCCTTATTCAGTATTTATTTATAACTCTATGCATGCATTCATAAACACACGAATATGGACCCGCATCAATACTTTTTTCCATGATCATGCCTAATCATCGGCACCCTTTTAGTTATTGCATTTTATTTTAATTTATTTAAGTTATTGCATTTTATTGCATCTTATTTTAATTTATTTAAGTTATTGCATTTTATTGCATCTTATTTTAATATTATTTGTTTAATATATTCCACCGTTCATTTATATGCTTATTTATTCCTTATTTACGCTTATTTATTATCATAATGCTTATCATAATGCTTATACTACATAATGCATTCTTTCTTGAATATTTGTGTGGCCCTGAAAAGGGCCGTTGTTTGTACAAAGAGTAGAACTCTCTCTATTTAGATGTGGTATACTTCGTTACCGCTTTGGTGCCCTCACTCACGGCGTGCTTAGCAAGCTCCCCTGGAAGCAGTAGGCGGACAGCGGTCTGGATCTCACGACTGCTGATGGTTGACTTCTTGTTGTATTTGGCCAGCCGAGAAGATTCGCCGGCAATTCGCTCAAAGATGTCGTTGACGAAGCTGTTCATGATCGTCATGGCCCGGCTAGAGATTCCAGTATCGGGGTGAACCTGCTTGAGGACCTTGTAGATGTAGATTCCGTAGCTCTCCTTCCTTTTCCTGTGCCTTTTCTTGCCACCGCTGGGCCGGGGCGCCTTGACTGCTTTCTTGGAACCTTTCTTGGCAACTTGACCTGTTGGAGCCATGATGAATGTAAGCTGGTATGTGAAGAATGTAGCGAAACGTGTGCGTCGATCAGATATTCTGTTGCTAATGCGAGTGCACCGTCCCAATAGCCCTATTTATACACCGCGTCCGGGTGCGGCGCGGTTCGGTCCGTATGCAAATGAGCCAATTGGCGCCTGTACTGCCCCTGGTCGAGAGATGGCGACGGAGTATTGTAAGTGAGCAATTAGTGTGGTGATTCTATTTTCTTCTTATTTTGTTTTGACCGACTTTAGGGATCAGTAAAAACTCTTTCGAAAACAGGACAACATCCCAGTTTATTACATATGCTAAACTCTATGCTGAGCGAAATCTATATGTTTTTTAATCAATATCCACATAGAAAAGAGTACAATTATGATGATGGAGACGAAAGCGACGACTTGTTGTGATGTAATAGGCCCACTGACGGCAAGTGGCGATATGTCGTTGTACAACTTGTACAATTTTTATCGGGTGGAATTAAAATTGTTCCCTTTCCTGGTAAAGTTGCACAAAATAATGACCTGGTTTTTAACTGGGTATCGTGAAAATTGAAAATGGTGATATTTTTTCCCATTTTTACTTATCAATTTACTTCATCAAGACATACCAAAAAATGCCTCCCTGCGAACCTGTCAAAATACAAATTCATCTTTATTGTAAATGTTCCTCTATAAAGATAAATATTCCTTATTCCTAATTAACGGCACAAACTCTCGTTGAAAAGTACCTGATTTTAATTAAATCGAAAAAAACACGCCTAATGATCTGGATTTTCTTAAACTAGAATAAGAAGTTTACGCCGTTTTTTTTTTTAGTTGGCAAAATCTGACTTAACAGCGACCTGGATAGATAACCAGGGGCGAAGGCTAACATTTTCCTGTAAAAAAAAAAGTTCACTCTCTCTCCGTCTGTCACCCAATCTCTTTTCTCTACCTACCTCGCCCTATCCCAAGTATATCCACGGCCGTTCGATTACTTGAAAGAAATCGAGACTTTACCCTAGTTATCGTTTATATCATAGTCGTTTAATTACATTATAACGCATATGATGCATACATTT
This sequence comes from Lytechinus pictus, assembly GCF_037042905.1. NCBI lineage: Eukaryota > Metazoa > Echinodermata > Echinoidea > Temnopleuroida > Toxopneustidae > Lytechinus > Lytechinus pictus. The sequence goes on along the minus strand of NW_026974177.1, from coordinate 94,103 downwards.
TTTATCGCTGCCGTGTTGTTTATATTTCTTGCTTATGATCATTACGAAGTATACAGTTCACCAAGGTTATATTGCAGCGATCTATGAATAATATATTTTTGTTCGTCATTGGTCATGACAAAAAACAACATTTTTTGCATCTTGTTGCTATGTAATGGAACTCTTCTTTTCGTTCAAATGTTGTAAGTATTCCTATATAATTGCTATTAAAAAAAAACGAAACCGTACCACAACTCTGAATCTGACCCGCACCTCTTTGGCTAGCTACGTGTGAATCGCACTCGGTTTAAGGCAATATGATGATAGTGCTGTTTGTAAGTTATTTAGTATTCACTGGTACATGATATTTTATATTTTTATATATTACCATGTATATGAATATCTGAAATTATTCATATAAATATCTGAAATTATCCCCTAATCATTCTTGACCTACATTGCAATATACGCAAAGATAAAATTCATTTAATCTCGGATTAATTTATATCATTATCTAGTCATTAATTAAAATCAACAGCATTCTTTCTTGCTCATGTGGTGGCTCTGAAAAGAGCCGTTATTTGTAGTCAATAACCATATGGTTAGATTAGCCGCCGAAACCGTACAGAGTACGGCCCTGCCTCTTTAGTGCATAGACCACGTCCATGGCTGTGACAGTCTTGCGCTTGGCATGCTCACAGTAGGTGACGGCATCACGGATGACATTCTCCAAGAAGACTTTCAGTACACCGCGTGTCTCTTCGTAGATGAGACCAGAGATCCTCTTGACTCCACCTCTTCTTGCTAGACGGCGGATAGCAGGCTTCGTGATACCTTGGATGTTGTCTCGGAGAACCTTGCGATGACGCTTGGCACCACCCTTTCCGAGACCCTTTCCTCCTTTTCCGCGACCTGACATCTTGATGAATGAGAGCTAGTTGTGTACGATACTGAAGACTGGATGTTACGCTGAGCGAATGAGTTAAAAAGCGAGAGCAGCGGCAATTGTGGTCGGATTGCGGACGTGGGTGACGAAATTCGTCACCGCGCCGACCCGCCGGCGAATTCAGAGCGCCCCCTTGTGCCGACGCCGATATAATTTCTGAAAAGAGTCCCCGCCCTGAAAACGCACGGAATAATGATCCTTCGGGGGGAAAAAAATCGCATAATTTTCGGAAGACATTGTACATAGTACTCGAATATAAGGCAATATTTCAAATGTATGCATTTTAAATCCTCCAGTAATACCGACCCCCTCATATTCTTTGCACTTGCATATATTTCGTTTTCTTCATTTTGACCTTTGATTCTGTCTCTTCGATTTTATTCATATATATATATATATATATATATATATTGTTTCCTATTATGTAATTTTTATAGATAGTTAGTACATATACATTTTCATACCTTTATATGTCATTCACATCCCGCCCACCATTTAAACACCCCCTTCTTTTTCATTCTTCTTATAATGTTACATTTCATAATTCCGTGGCTACTTTATAATTTGAATGAATACACAATCCTCACATTTCATCATTTTTTAAGGTTTATACCATAGGATTGCCACAATATGGACAATGCTATAAGAATATTTCTTTATATTATTTTTTTCATACAGACAGGTATTCTTTCTTGGAAATTTGGTGGCTCTGAAAAGAGCCGTTTTGTTGGCACTGGAAAGTGGCTATGCAGAAATCACTTGGATTTCTTTGCCGCTACTTTCTTTGCTGCGGGTTTCTTGGGGTTCGAAGCCTTTGGCTTCTTGGTTACTGCCTTCTTGGGTGTCGACTTCTTGGCAGGGACTTTCTTCTTTGGTGTCTTTTTCTTTTCTTTCTTCTCAGTGGTCTTAGTCTTCTTTGCAGGCTTCTTCACTTTCTTTGGTGCTGCCTTTGCCTTCTTAGCGGCGGCTGCCTTCTGCTTCTTCTCCTTCTGGGCTGCAGATTTCGCCTTTTCCTTCTCCCGCTGTGCTTGCTGTTTGGCTCTCTCTTTCTCCTTCTTGGCCTTCTCCGCTGCTTGTGCCTTGGCTGCTTGCACATTCAACTTGAATGACCCCGAAGCACCTTTACCCTTCGTCTGCGTAAGTTTGCCCTTCTCCACACCAGCCTTTAGAGCCTTCTTGATGAATATGAGCTGTCGGTCCATCTGGACATCGAAGTTCTGCTCGATGTACTTCTTGATTGCCTGGAGCGAAGATCCATTCCGCTCCTTCAATTCGCTGATTGCTGTCATAACCATCTCAGCAGCAGGCGGATGGGTCGCTGGTTTCTTCTTAGGAGCCTTCTTGGTATCCTTCTCAGCCATCTTGGTATACGTATTTACAGTTGCGGTGTAAACAAAACAAGTGTCCCCTTCCCCGAGAAATCATCATTATACGTCATGGTTGCGTACGTGGTAGGAAACCTCCCCAGGTTGCCAGCACCACCACCACTGTGTCGCCCGCTTCACTAGCTTCACTCAAAAAAGAGTCTTCTTCTTTTTTTTCTTCTTCTTCTCCTTCTTCGTCTTTTCTTCTTCTTTTTCTTCGTCTTCTTCTTCTTTTTCTTCGTCTTCTTCTTTTCTTCTTCTTCTTATTGTTATTATCATCATCATTATTATTATTTATTATTATCATTGTTATCATCATCGTCATCATCATCATTGCCGCTTCTGTCATTTCCCTGTTCGAAGACAAACTCGAATTTCTAAACGCTATTTATTTCTATATTTTTCGTCGTACCCACTTTAAAACACACGTATATGAATACATTAAAAATCTTTATCCAGTATTGTATAGCATAGTAACTACAGCTTCTCAATATAACGCCATGCAGAACACCGAGACAAGGAAAATTTCGCCACAAGGGGGCGCTCGACGACAACAACAATCTGCGACATAATATATTGTAATCTGAATAATGGTACAAGTTTTGCCATTCCAAAACTTTTTGTTGTTACTTCTTGACTTTGGTATACTACTACTGCTTCTACTACTTCTACTATTTCATCTTCGACCACACCCCTCCCATTTTTTCAAATTTCATATTGCCAGATTTGTAAGAATCGTTTCATTTCATTTCATTTTTTACGTTTACTTCTTGAGCCTCACTGAGGTCTCGTTAACCATTTTTGCGTTATTTACCTTATTATTTGTATAGAGCCAGTAAGAGACAGAGGGATAGATAGAGAGAGAGAGAGAGAGGGGGGGGGGGTGTTCGACCATGTGGACATTTTGATATCGGGGAACTTTATTTTACATAAAAAACAACAAGATTCTTTCGTGAATAATTAGTGGCCCTTAAAAGGGCCGTTGTTTGGTTTGGTTTTGTAGAAGCAAGCTAGCTTGATTTTGCAGTCTTCTTTGGAAGCAACACGGCTTGGATGTTTGGCAGTACACCACCTTGGGCGATTGTCACACCACCCAATAGTTTGTTCAGTTCCTCGTCGTTGCGTACGGCGAGCTGAAGGTGACGAGGGATGATCCTTGACTTCTTGTTGTCACGAGCAGCATTGCCGGCGAGTTCCAAGATTTCGGCAGTCAGGTACTCCAGTACTGCAGCCATGTAGACGGGTGCTCCAGCGCCTACCCTCTGTGCATAACTGCCCTTGCGAAGAAATCGGTGAACACGTCCCACTGGGAACTGAAGACCAGCACGGGATGAGCGAGTCTTTGCCTTGGTTCGTGCCTTTCCACTCTTTCCTCTTCCAGACATGATGTTTTATTAATGAGATGAGACGACAGCGAATTGAAGATTAGACCGGAGCAATGTGCATTTGTGTAATGACTACTCACTGCTTTTTTCTGCCTTTTTATACGCGATGTGGCGTTCGCGTTGACCGCCGGGCTATTGTGACTATCAACCAATCAGCGGTACGCTGACCGCTGTCCGTGGTCCGGGCGCCTAAAAAAAAATGAATATCGTGAATGCTGCCATCATGCGACGCATTCATTCTCATTTTGTACTTTAGCTAACCATACTCCCTCACGTGCACCACTAATCGACTGAGGAACCCAATTTAAACCTCCTCCACGTGCACCACTTATTTCATTTTCTTGAAAAAAATGATGACGTGCACACCAACATTTGATATGAAATAATCGAGCACGCAACTCAATTTAGAAGCTCGTGACTATGTTGCAATATTGCTGCATAGGATCTGAGTAAAATACGATAGAATTAGCGAATACATGTATTTTATATTCTAATAACAGAATGACAAGTGAATTCTTATTTTAAAAAAATTACAAAGAAACCCACTTGAAAAAAGAAATGATTATGTACTCCATATAATATATTTATTAGGAAAAGTATACCGACTAACCTATATAAATCCTACATTCAAATAACAGAAAGGAAAACCTGGCGATTCCCCATTTCTTTTATTTGAAAAAAAATGATTAAAACTACGTATGGACTGTTCCTGTGATTTTATCAATGGTTTATTTTTTTCCTCTAATTTCAATAGGAACAGAGGGGAAGAGGGTGTCATGATGCAAGGCACGGCAATATATGGACAGTGGCATGTGACATACGCACTCACTCTTCATCAAATACAGGTAATTACCCCCCCCCCCCCTTTCTCCCGCTCCCTCTAAGGAACTTTCTATATGTAATTAAAAAATCCCGACCTTATATCACGGCCCAGTATTATGTAAAATGTGCATTGTTTCTATTGTATATATCAATTATCAAAAGGATTCTGTATTTCTATTTATTATTTATATATTACATATCGCATTAATATATATTATAGCAGTGATTCTTTCGTGATGTTATGGTGGCTCTGAAAAGAGCCGTTTTGGAATGCCATACAGGCTGTAGTGCATTGGCGCTCTAGGCGCGTTCTCCGCGGATTCGACGGGCCAGCTGGATATCTTTCGGCATGATGGTAACTCTCTTGGCGTGGATGGCGCACAGGTTGGTATCTTCAAATAGCCCGACCAGATAGGCCTCGCTAGCTTCTTGAAGGGCCATCACGGCGGAACTCTGGAAGCGGAGCTCTGTTTTGAAGTCCTGGGCAATCTCCCTCACTAGCCGCTGGAATGGGAGTTTTCGGATCAGAAGCTCGGTGCTTTTCTGGTAGCGGCGGATCTCTCTCAGGGCGACAGTTCCAGGCCTGTACCTATGTGGTTTTTTAACGCCTCCGGTGGCTGGAGCACTCTTCCTGGCCGCCTTGGTTGCCAACTGCTTTCGGGGAGCCTTCCCTCCGGTAGATTTGCGAGCCGTCTGCTTCGTGCGTGCCATGGTTGGTTACTTGTCTGATGGTAAGTCTGCGAATCGAACGTAGAAAACGAGATGAGTGACTGCTGCCGAAAAATGACCGCTATTTATATGAGCAACGCGAGATTCCAAACCCGACGGCGCCGTCCGCAGAGCTCTTGTGATTGGTCAGTTGGGTTGTTCTATTGTCATAACGCGCGAAGCGTGATAGGGTGCCGTCATTTATTTTTATCGGAAGGTGGCGCTGTTCATAACGGCACTGCGTGAGTGAAGACACCAATGGGGTGCCGAAGTTATAGGTAAAAGAAATTGAGGAAAAGGGGCATCATGTGTGAATGAATAATCAAGACACCACCCCCCCCCTCCTTACTCCTGCCTTCTCAAACATGCTAGTGTGGACTTTCTTTGCCTCCTGTGTCCCCCGACTCCCCTTATTCAGTATTTATTTATAACTCTATGCATGCATTCATAAACACACGAATATGGACCCGCATCAATACTTTTTTCCATGATCATGCCTAATCATCGGCACCCTTTTAGTTATTGCATTTTATTTTAATTTATTTAAGTTATTGCATTTTATTGCATCTTATTTTAATTTATTTAAGTTATTGCATTTTATTGCATCTTATTTTAATATTATTTGTTTAATATATTCCACCGTTCATTCATATGCTTATTTATTCCTTATTTACGCTTATTTATTATCATAATGCTTATCATAATGCTTATACTACATAATGCATTCTTTCTTGAATATTTGTGTGGCCCTGAAAAGGGCCGTTGTTTGTACAAAGAGTAGAACTCTCTCTATTTAGATGTGGTATACTTCGTTACCGCTTTGGTGCCCTCACTCACGGCGTGCTTAGCAAGCTCCCCTGGAAGCAGTAGGCGGACAGCGGTCTGGATCTCACGACTGCTGATGGTTGACTTCTTGTTGTATTTGGCCAGCCGAGAAGATTCGCCGGCAATTCGCTCAAAGATGTCGTTGACGAAGCTGTTCATGATCGTCATGGCCCGGCTAGAGATTCCAGTATCGGGGTGAACCTGCTTGAGGACCTTGTAGATGTAGATTCCGTAGCTCTCCTTCCTTTTCCTGTGCCTTTTCTTGCCACCGCTGGGCCGGGGCGCCTTGACTGCTTTCTTGGAACCTTTCTTGGCAACTTGACCTGTTGGAGCCATGATGAATGTAAGCTGGTATGTGAAGAATGTAGCGAAACGTGTGCGTCGATCAGATATTCTGTTGCTAATGCGAGTGCACCGTCCCAATAGCCCTATTTATACACCGCGTCCGGGTGCGGCGCGGTTCGGTCCGTATGCAAATGAGCCCCGGTCTTTCATTCATTGGCCAATTGGCGCCTGTACTGCCCCTGGTCGAGAGATGGCGACAGAGTATTGTAAGTGAGCAATTAGTGTGGTGATTCTATTTTCTTCTTATTTTGTTTTGACCGACTTTAGGGATCAGTAAAAACTCTTTCGAAAACAGGACAACATCCCAGTTTATTACATATGCTAAACTCTATGCTGAGCGAAATCTATATGTTTTTTAATCAATATCCACATAGAAAAGAGTACAATTATGATGATGGAGACGAAAGCGACGACTTGTTGTGATGTAATAGGCCCACTGACGGCAAGTGGCGATATGTCGTTGTACAACTTGTACAATTTTTATCGGGTGGAATTAAAATTGTTCCCTTTCCTGGTAAAGTTGCACAAAATAATGACCTGGTTTTTAACTGGGTATCGTGAAAATTGAAAATGGTGATATTTTTTCCCATTTTTACTTATCAATTTACTTCATCAAGACATACCAAAAAATGCCTCCCTGCGAACCTGTCAAAATACAAATTCATCTTTATTGTAAATGTTCCTCTATAAAGATAAATATTCCTTATTCCTAATTAACGGCACAAACTCTCGTTGAAAAGTACCTGATTTTAATTAAATCGAAAAAACCACGCCTAATGATCTGGATTTTCTTAAACTAGAATAAGAAGTTTACGCCGTTTTTTTTTTTAGTTGGCAAAATCTGACTTAACAGCGACCTGGATAGATAACCAGGGGCGAAGGCTAACATTTTCCTGTAAAAAAAAAAGTTCACTCTCTCTCCGTTTGTCACCCAATCTCTTTTCTCTACCTACCTCGCCCTGTCCCAAGTATATCCACGGCCGTTCGATTACTTGAAAGAAATCGAGACTTTACCCTAGTTATCGTTTATATCATAGTCGTTTAATTACATTATAACGCATATGATGCATACATTTTTTATCGCTGCCGTGTTGTTTATATTTCTTGCTTATGATCATTACGAAGTATACAGTTCACCAAGGTTATATTGCAGCGATCTATGAATAATATATTTTTGTTCGTCATTGGTCATGACAAAAAACAACATTTTTTGCATCTTGTTGCTATGTAATGGAACTCTTCTTTTCGTTCAAATGTTGTAAGTATTCCTATATAATTGCTATTAAAAAAAAACGAAACCGTACCACAACTCTGAATCTGACCCGCACCTCTTTGGCTAGCTACGTGTGAATCGCACTCGGTTTAAGGCAATATGATGATAGTGCTGTTTGTAAGTTATTTAGTATTCACTGGTACATGATATTTTATATTTTTATATATTACCATGTATATGAATATCTGAAATTATTCATATAAATATCTGAAATTATCCCCTAATCATTCTTGACCTACATTGCAATATACGCAAAGATAAAATTCATTTAATCTCGGATTAATTTATATCATTATCTAGTCATTAATTAAAATCAACAGCATTCTTTCTTGCTCATGTGGTGGCTCTGAAAAGAGCCGTTATTTGTAGTCAATAACCATATGGTTAGATTAGCCGCCGAAACCGTACAGAGTACGGCCCTGCCTCTTTAGTGCATAGACCACGTCCATGGCTGTGACAGTCTTGCGCTTGGCATGCTCACAGTAGGTGACGGCATCACGGATGACATTCTCCAAGAAGACTTTCAGTACACCGCGTGTCTCTTCGTAGATGAGACCAGAGATCCTCTTGACTCCACCTCTTCTTGCTAGACGGCGGATAGCAGGCTTCGTGATACCTTGGATGTTGTCTCGGAGAACCTTGCGATGACGCTTGGCACCACCCTTTCCGAGACCCTTTCCTCCTTTTCCGCGACCTGACATCTTGATGAATGAGAGCTAGTTGTGTACGATACTGAAGACTGGATGTTACGCTGAGCGAATGAGTTAAAAAGCGAGAGCAGCGGCAATTGTGGTCGGATTGCGGACGTGGGTGACGAAATTCGTCACCGCGCCGACCCGCCGGCGAATTCAGAGCGCCCCCTTGTGCCGACGCCGATATAATTTCTGAAAAGAGTCCCCGCCCTGAAAACGCACGGAATAATGATCCTTCGGGGGGAAAAAAATCGCATAATTTTCGGAAGACATTGTACATAGTACTCGAATATAAGGCAATATTTCAAATGTATGCATTTTAAATCCTCCAGTAATACCGACCCCCTCATATTCTTTGCACTTGCATATATTTCGTTTTCTTCATTTTGACCTTTGATTCTGTCTCTTCGATTTTATTCATATATATATATATATATATATATATATTGTTTCCTATTATGTAATTTTTATAGATAGTTAGTACATATACATTTTCATACCTTTATATGTCATTCACATCCCGCCCACCATTTAAACACCCCCTTCTTTTTCATTCTTCTTATAATGTTACATTTCATAATTCCGTGGCTACTTTATAATTTGAATGAATACACAATCCTCACATTTCATCATTTTTTAAGGTTTATACCATAGGATTGCCACAATATGGACAATGCTATAAGAATATTTCTTTATATTATTTTTTTCATACAGACAGGTATTCTTTCTTGGAAATTTGGTGGCTCTGAAAAGAGCCGTTTTGTTGGCACTGGAAAGTGGCTATGCAGAAATCACTTGGATTTCTTTGCCGCTACTTTCTTTGCTGCGGGTTTCTTGGGGTTCGAAGCCTTTGGCTTCTTGGTTACTGCCTTCTTGGGTGTCGACTTCTTGGCAGGGACTTTCTTCTTTGGTGTCTTTTTCTTTTCTTTCTTCTCAGTGGTCTTAGTCTTCTTTGCAGGCTTCTTCACTTTCTTTGGTGCTGCCTTTGCCTTCTTAGCGGCGGCTGCCTTCTGCTTCTTCTCCTTCTGGGCTGCAGATTTCGCCTTTTCCTTCTCCCGCTGTGCTTGCTGTTTGGCTCTCTCTTTCTCCTTCTTGGCCTTCTCCGCTGCTTGTGCCTTGGCTGCTTGCACATTCAACTTGAATGACCCCGAAGCACCTTTACCCTTCGTCTGCGTAAGTTTGCCCTTCTCCACACCAGCCTTTAGAGCCTTCTTGATGAATATGAGCTGTCGGTCCATCTGGACATCGAAGTTCTGCTCGATGTACTTCTTGATTGCCTGGAGCGAAGATCCATTCCGCTCCTTCAATTCGCTGATTGCTGTCATAACCATCTCAGCAGCAGGCGGATGGGTCGCTGGTTTCTTCTTAGGAGCCTTCTTGGTATCCTTCTCAGCCATCTTGGTATACGTATTTACAGTTGCGGTGTAAACAAAACAAGTGTCCCCTTCCCCGAGAAATCATCATTATACGTCATGGTTGCGTACGTGGTAGGAAACCTCCCCAGGTTGCCAGCACCACCACCACTGTGTCGCCCGCTTCACTAGCTTCACTCAAAAAAGAGTCTTCTTCTTTTTTTTCTTCTTCTTCTCCTTCTTCGTCTTTTCTTCTTCTTTTTCTTCGTCTTCTTCTTCTTTTTCTTCGTCTTCTTCTTTTCTTCTTCTTCTTATTGTTATTATCATCATCATTATTATTATTTATTATTATCATTGTTATCATCATCGTCATCATCATCATTGCCGCTTCTGTCATTTCCCTGTTCGAAGACAAACTCGAATTTCTAAACGCTATTTATTTCTATATTTTTCGTCGTACCCACTTTAAAACACACGTATATGAATACATTAAAAATCTTTATCCAGTATTGTATAGCATAGTAACTACAGCTTCTCAATATAACGCCATGCAGAACACCGAGACAAGGAAAATTTCGCCACAAGGGGGCGCTCGACGACAACAACAATCTGCGACATAATATATTGTAATCTGAATAATGGTACAAGTTTTGCCATTCCAAAACTTTTTGTTGTTACTTCTTGACTTTGGTATACTACTACTGCTTCTACTACTTCTACTATTTCATCTTCGACCACACCCCTCCCATTTTTTCAAATTTCATATTGCCAGATTTGTAAGAATCGTTTCATTTCATTTCATTTTTTACGTTTACTTCTTGAGCCTCACTGAGGTCTCGTTAACCATTTTTGCGTTATTTACCTTATTATTTGTATAGAGCCAGTAAGAGACAGAGGGATAGATAGAGAGAGAGAGAGAGAGGGGGGGGGGTGTTCGACCATGTGGACATTTTGATATCGGGGAACTTTATTTTACATAAAAAACAACAAGATTCTTTCGTGAATAATTAGTGGCCCTTAAAAGGGCCGTTGTTTGGTTTGGTTTTGTAGAAGCAAGCTAGCTTGATTTTGCAGTCTTCTTTGGAAGCAACACGGCTTGGATGTTTGGCAGTACACCACCTTGGGCGATTGTCACACCACCCAATAGTTTGTTCAGTTCCTCGTCGTTGCGTACGGCGAGCTGAAGGTGACGAGGGATGATCCTTGACTTCTTGTTGTCACGAGCAGCATTGCCGGCGAGTTCCAAGATTTCGGCAGTCAGGTACTCCAGTACTGCAGCCATGTAGACGGGTGCTCCAGCGCCTACCCTCTGTGCATAACTGCCCTTGCGAAGAAATCGGTGAACACGTCCCACTGGGAACTGAAGACCAGCACGGGATGAGCGAGTCTTTGCCTTGGTTCGTGCCTTTCCACTCTTTCCTCTTCCAGACATGATGTTTTATTAATGAGATGAGACGACAGCGAATTGAAGATTAGACCGGAGCAATGTGCATTTGTGTAATGACTACTCACTGCTTTTTTCTGCCTTTTTATACGCGATGTGGCGTTCGCGTTGACCGCCGGGCTATTGTGACTATCAACCAATCAGCGGTACGCTGACCGCTGTCCGTGGTCCGGGCGCCTAAAAAAAAATGAATATCGTGAATGCTGCCATCATGCGACGCATTCATTCTCATTTTGTACTTTAGCTAACCATACTCCCTCACGTGCACCACTAATCGACTGAGGAACCCAATTTAAACCTCCTCCACGTGCACCACTTATTTCATTTTCTTGAAAAAAATGATGACGTGCACACCAACATTTGATATGAAATAATCGAGCACGCAACTCAATTTAGAAGCTCGTGACTATGTTGCAATATTGCTGCATAGGATCTGAGTAAAATACGATAGAATTAGCGAATACATGTATTTTATATTCTAATAACAGAATGACAAGTGAATTCTTATTTTAAAAAAATTACAAAGAAACCCACTTGAAAAAAGAAATGATTATGTACTCCATATAATATATTTATTAGGAAAAGTATACCGACTAACCTATATAAATCCTACATTCAAATAACAGAAAGGAAAACCTGGCGATTCCCCATTTCTTTTATTTGAAAAAAAATGATTAAAACTACGTATGGACTGTTCCTGTGATTTTATCAATGGTTTATTTTTTTCCTCTAATTTCAATAGGAACAGAGGGGAAGAGGGTGTCATGATGCAAGGCACGGCAATATATGGACAGTGGCATGTGACATACGCACTCACTCTTCATCAAATACAGGTAATTACCCCCCCCCCCCCTTTCTCCCGCTCCCTCTAAGGAACTTTCTATATGTAATTAAAAAATCCCGACCTTATATCACGGCCCAGTATTATGTAAAATGTGCATTGTTTCTATTGTATATATCAATTATCAAAAGGATTCTGTATTTCTATTTATTATTTATATATTACATATCGCATTAATATATATTATAGCAGTGATTCTTTCGTGATGTTATGGTGGCTCTGAAAAGAGCCGTTTTGGAATGCCATACAGGCTGTAGTGCATTGGCGCTCTAGGCGCGTTCTCCGCGGATTCGACGGGCCAGCTGGATATCTTTCGGCATGATGGTAACTCTCTTGGCGTGGATGGCGCACAGGTTGGTATCTTCAAATAGCCCGACCAGATAGGCCTCGCTAGCTTCTTGAAGGGCCATCACGGCGGAACTCTGGAAGCGGAGCTCTGTTTTGAAGTCCTGGGCAATCTCCCTCACTAGCCGCTGGAATGGGAGTTTTCGGATCAGAAGCTCGGTGCTTTTCTGGTAGCGGCGGATCTCTCTCAGGGCGACAGTTCCAGGCCTGTACCTATGTGGTTTTTTAACGCCTCCGGTGGCTGGAGCACTCTTCCTGGCCGCCTTGGTTGCCAACTGCTTTCGGGGAGCCTTCCCTCCGGTAGATTTGCGAGCCGTCTGCTTCGTGCGTGCCATGGTTGGTTACTTGTCTGATGGTAAGTCTGCGAATCGAACGTAGAAAACGAGATGAGTGACTGCTGCCGAAAAATGACCGCTATTTATATGAGCAACGCGAGATTCCAAACCCGACGGCGCCGTCCGCAGAGCTCTTGTGATTGGTCAGTTGGGTTGTTCTATTGTCATAACGCGCGAAGCGTGATAGGGTGCCGTCATTTATTTTTATCGGAAGGTGGCGCTGTTCATAACGGCACTGCGTGAGTGAAGACACCAATGGGGTGCCGAAGTTATAGGTAAAAGAAATTGAGGAAAAGGGGCATCATGTGTGAATGAATAATCAAGACACCACCCCCCCCTCCTTACTCCTGCCTTCTCAAACATGCTAGTGTGGACTTTCTTTGCCTCCTGTGTCCCCCGACTCCCCTTATTCAGTATTTATTTATAACTCTATGCATGCATTCATAAACACACGAATATGGACCCGCATCAATACTTTTTTCCATGATCATGCCTAATCATCGGCACCCTTTTAGTTATTGCATTTTATTTTAATTTATTTAAGTTATTGCATTTTATTGCATCTTATTTTAATTTATTTAAGTTATTGCATTTTATTGCATCTTATTTTAATATTATTTGTTTAATATATTCCACCGTTCATTCATATGCTTATTTATTCCTTATTTACGCTTATTTATTATCATAATGCTTATCATAATGCTTATACTACATAATGCATTCTTTCTTGAATATTTGTGTGGCCCTGAAAAGGGCCGTTGTTTGTACAAAGAGTAGAACTCTCTCTATTTAGATGTGGTATACTTCGTTACCGCTTTGGTGCCCTCACTCACGGCGTGCTTAGCAAGCTCCCCTGGAAGCAGTAGGCGGACAGCGGTCTGGATCTCACGACTGCTGATGGTTGACTTCTTGTTGTATTTGGCCAGCCGAGAAGATTCGCCGGCAATTCGCTCAAAGATGTCGTTGACGAAGCTGTTCATGATCGTCATGGCCCGGCTAGAGATTCCAGTATCGGGGTGAACCTGCTTGAGGACCTTGTAGATGTAGATTCCGTAGCTCTCCTTCCTTTTCCTGTGCCTTTTCTTGCCACCGCTGGGCCGGGGCGCCTTGACTGCTTTCTTGGAACCTTTCTTGGCAACTTGACCTGTTGGAGCCATGATGAATGTAAGCTGGTATGTGAAGAATGTAGCGAAACGTGTGCGTCGATCAGATATTCTGTTGCTAATGCGAGTGCACCGTCCCAATAGCCCTATTTATACACCGCGTCCGGGTGCGGCGCGGTTCGGTCCGTATGCAAATGAGCCCCGGTCTTTCATTCATTGGCCAATTGGCGCCTGTACTGCCCCTGGTCGAGAGATGGCGACAGAGTATTGTAAGTGAGCAATTAGTGTGGTGATTCTATTTTCTTCTTATTTTGTTTTGACCGACTTTAGGGATCAGTAAAAACTCTTTCGAAAACAGGACAACATCCCAGTTTATTACATATGCTAAACTCTATGCTGAGCGAAATCTATATGTTTTTTAATCAATATCCACATAGAAAAGAGTACAATTATGATGATGGAGACGAAAGCGACGACTTGTTGTGATGTAATAGGCCCACTGACGGCAAGTGGCGATATGTCGTTGTACAACTTGTACAATTTTTATCGGGTGGAATTAAAATTGTTCCCTTTCCTGGTAAAGTTGCACAAAATAATGACCTGGTTTTTAACTGGGTATCGTGAAAATTGAAAATGGTGATATTTTTTCCCATTTTTACTTATCAATTTACTTCATCAAGACATACCAAAAAATGCCTCCCTGCGAACCTGTCAAAATACAAATTCATCTTTATTGTAAATGTTCCTCTATAAAGATAAATATTCCTTATTCCTAATTAACGGCACAAACTCTCGTTGAAAAGTACCTGATTTTAATTAAATCGAAAAAACCACGCCTAATGATCTGGATTTTCTTAAACTAGAATAAGAAGTTTACGCCGTTTTTTTTTTTTAGTTGGCAAAATCTGACTTAACAGCGACCTGGATAGATAACCAGGGGCGAAGGCTAACATTTTCCTGTAAAAAAAAAAGTTCACTCTCTCTCCGTCTGTCACCCAATCTCTTTTCTCTACCTACCTCGCCCTATCCCAAGTATATCCACGGCCGTTCGATTACTTGAAAGAAATCGAGACTTTACCCTAGTTATCGTTTATATCATAGTCGTTTAATTACATTATAACGCATATGATGCATACATTTTTTATCGCTGCCGTGTTGTTTATATTTCTTGCTTATGATCATTACGAAGTATACAGTTCACCAAGGTTATATTGCAGCGATCTATGAATAATATATTTTTGTTCGTCATTGGTCATGACAAAAAACAACATTTTTTGCATCTTGTTGCTATGTAATGGAACTCTTCTTTTCGTTCAAATGTTGTAAGTATTCCTATATAATTGCTATTAAAAAAAAACGAAACCGTACCACAACTCTGAATCTGACCCGCACCTCTTTGGCTAGCTACGTGTGAATCGCACTCGGTTTAAGGCAATATGATGATAGTGCTGTTTGTAAGTTATTTAGTATTCACTGGTACATGATATTTTATATTTTTATATATTACCATGTATATGAATATCTGAAATTATTCATATAAATATCTGAAATTATCCCCTAATCATTCTTGACCTACATTGCAATATACGCAAAGATAAAATTCATTTAATCTCGGATTAATTTATATCATTATCTAGTCATTAATTAAAATCAACAGCATTCTTTCTTGCTCATGTGGTGGCTCTGAAAAGAGCCGTTATTTGTAGTCAATAACCATATGGTTAGATTAGCCGCCGAAACCGTACAGAGTACGGCCCTGCCTCTTTAGTGCATAGACCACGTCCATGGCTGTGACAGTCTTGCGCTTGGCATGCTCACAGTAGGTGACGGCATCACGGATGACATTCTCCAAGAAGACTTTCAGTACACCGCGTGTCTCTTCGTAGATGAGACCAGAGATCCTCTTGACTCCACCTCTTCTTGCTAGACGGCGGATAGCAGGCTTCGTGATACCTTGGATGTTGTCTCGGAGAACCTTGCGATGACGCTTGGCACCACCCTTTCCGAGACCCTTTCCTCCTTTTCCGCGACCTGACATCTTGATGAATGAGAGCTAGTTGTGTACGATACTGAAGACTGGATGTTACGCTGAGCGAATGAGTTAAAAAGCGAGAGCAGCGGCAATTGTGGTCGGATTGCGGACGTGGGTGACGAAATTCGTCACCGCGCCGACCCGCCGGCGAATTCAGAGCGCCCCCTTGTGCCGACGCCGATATAATTTCTGAAAAGAGTCCCCGCCCTGAAAACGCACGGAATAATGATCCTTCGGGGGGAAAAAAATCGCATAATTTTCGGAAGACATTGTACATAGTACTCGAATATAAGGCAATATTTCAAATGTATGCATTTTAAATCCTCCAGTAATACCGACCCCCTCATATTCTTTGCACTTGCATATATTTCGTTTTCTTCATTTTGACCTTTGATTCTGTCTCTTCGATTTTATTCATATATATATATATATATATATATATATTGTTTCCTATTATGTAATTTTTATAGATAGTTAGTACATATACATTTTCATACCTTTATATGTCATTCACATCCCGCCCACCATTTAAACACCCCCTTCTTTTTCATTCTTCTTATAATGTTACATTTCATAATTCCGTGGCTACTTTATAATTTGAATGAATACACAATCCTCACATTTCATCATTTTTTAAGGTTTATACCATAGGATTGCCACAATATGGACAATGCTATAAGAATATTTCTTTATATTATTTTTTTCATACAGACAGGTATTCTTTCTTGGAAATTTGGTGGCTCTGAAAAGAGCCGTTTTGTTGGCACTGGAAAGTGGCTATGCAGAAATCACTTGGATTTCTTTGCCGCTACTTTCTTTGCTGCGGGTTTCTTGGGGTTCGAAGCCTTTGGCTTCTTGGTTACTGCCTTCTTGGGTGTCGACTTCTTGGCAGGGACTTTCTTCTTTGGTGTCTTTTTCTTTTCTTTCTTCTCAGTGGTCTTAGTCTTCTTTGCAGGCTTCTTCACTTTCTTTGGTGCTGCCTTTGCCTTCTTAGCGGCGGCTGCCTTCTGCTTCTTCTCCTTCTGGGCTGCAGATTTCGCCTTTTCCTTCTCCCGCTGTGCTTGCTGTTTGGCTCTCTCTTTCTCCTTCTTGGCCTTCTCCGCTGCTTGTGCCTTGGCTGCTTGCACATTCAACTTGAATGACCCCGAAGCACCTTTACCCTTCGTCTGCGTAAGTTTGCCCTTCTCCACACCAGCCTTTAGAGCCTTCTTGATGAATATGAGCTGTCGGTCCATCTGGACATCGAAGTTCTGCTCGATGTACTTCTTGATTGCCTGGAGCGAAGATCCATTCCGCTCCTTCAATTCGCTGATTGCTGTCATAACCATCTCAGCAGCAGGCGGATGGGTCGCTGGTTTCTTCTTAGGAGCCTTCTTGGTATCCTTCTCAGCCATCTTGGTATACGTATTTACAGTTGCGGTGTAAACAAAACAAGTGTCCCCTTCCCCGAGAAATCATCATTATACGTCATGGTTGCGTACGTGGTAGGAAACCTCCCCAGGTTGCCAGCACCACCACCACTGTGTCGCCCGCTTCACTAGCTTCACTCAAAAAAGAGTCTTCTTCTTTTTTTTCTTCTTCTTCTCCTTCTTCGTCTTTTCTTCTTCTTTTTCTTCGTCTTCTTCTTCTTTTTCTTCGTCTTCTTCTTTTCTTCTTCTTCTTATTGTTATTATCATCATCATTATTATTATTTATTATTATCATTGTTATCATCATCGTCATCATCATCATTGCCGCTTCTGTCATTTCCCTGTTCGAAGACAAACTCGAATTTCTAAACGCTATTTATTTCTATATTTTTCGTCGTACCCACTTTAAAACACACGTATATGAATACATTAAAAATCTTTATCCAGTATTGTATAGCATAGTAACTACAGCTTCTCAATATAACGCCATGCAGAACACCGAGACAAGGAAAATTTCGCCACAAGGGGGCGCTCGACGACAACAACAATCTGCGACATAATATATTGTAATCTGAATAATGGTACAAGTTTTGCCATTCCAAAACTTTTTGTTGTTACTTCTTGACTTTGGTATACTACTACTGCTTCTACTACTTCTACTATTTCATCTTCGACCACACCCCTCCCATTTTTTCAAATTTCATATTGCCAGATTTGTAAGAATCGTTTCATTTCATTTCATTTTTTACGTTTACTTCTTGAGCCTCACTGAGGTCTCGTTAACCATTTTTGCGTTATTTACCTTATTATTTGTATAGAGCCAGTAAGAGACAGAGGGATAGATAGAGAGAGAGAGAGAGAGGGGGGGGGGGTGTTCGACCATGTGGACATTTTGATATCGGGGAACTTTATTTTACATAAAAAACAACAAGATTCTTTCGTGAATAATTAGTGGCCCTTAAAAGGGCCGTTGTTTGGTTTGGTTTTGTAGAAGCAAGCTAGCTTGATTTTGCAGTCTTCTTTGGAAGCAACACGGCTTGGATGTTTGGCAGTACACCACCTTGGGCGATTGTCACACCACCCAATAGTTTGTTCAGTTCCTCGTCGTTGCGTACGGCGAGCTGAAGGTGACGAGGGATGATCCTTGACTTCTTGTTGTCACGAGCAGCATTGCCGGCGAGTTCCAAGATTTCGGCAGTCAGGTACTCCAGTACTGCAGCCATGTAGACGGGTGCTCCAGCGCCTACCCTCTGTGCATAACTGCCCTTGCGAAGAAATCGGTGAACACGTCCCACTGGGAACTGAAGACCAGCACGGGATGAGCGAGTCTTTGCCTTGGTTCGTGCCTTTCCACTCTTTCCTCTTCCAGACATGATGTTTTATTAATGAGATGAGACGACAGCGAATTGAAGATTAGACCGGAGCAATGTGCATTTGTGTAATGACTACTCACTGCTTTTTTCTGCCTTTTTATACGCGATGTGGCGTTCGCGTTGACCGCCGGGCTATTGTGACTATCAACCAATCAGCGGTACGCTGACCGCTGTCCGTGGTCCGGGCGCCTAAAAAAAAATGAATATCGTGAATGCTGCCATCATGCGACGCATTCATTCTCATTTTGTACTTTAGCTAACCATACTCCCTCACGTGCACCACTAATCGACTGAGGAACCAAATTTAAACCTCCTCCACGTGCACCACTTATTTCATTTTCTTGAAAAAAATGATGACGTGCACACCAACATTTGATATGAAATAATCGAGCACGCAACTCAATTTAGAAGCTCGTGACTATGTTGCAATATTGCTGCATAGGATCTGAGTAAAATACGATAGAATTAGCGAATACATGTATTTTATATTCTAATAACAGAATGACAAGTGAATTCTTATTTTAAAAAAATTACAAAGAAACCCACTTGAAAAAAGAAATGATTATGTACTCCATATAATATATTTATTAGGAAAAGTATACCGACTAACCTATATAAATCCTACATTCAAATAACAGAAAGGAAAACCTGGCGATTCCCCATTTCTTTTATTTGAAAAAAAATGATTAAAACTACGTATGGACTGTTCCTGTGATTTTATCAATGGTTTATTTTTTTCCTCTAATTTCAATAGGAACAGAGGGGAAGAGGGTGTCATGATGCAAGGCACGGCAATATATGGACAGTGGCATGTGACATACGCACTCACTCTTCATCAAATACAGGTAATTACCCCCCCCCCCCCTTTCTCCCGCTCCCTCTAAGGAACTTTCTATATGTAATTAAAAAATCCCGACCTTATATCACGGCCCAGTATTATGTAAAATGTGCATTGTTTCTATTGTATATATCAATTATCAAAAGGATTCTGTATTTCTATTTATTATTTATATATTACATATCGCATTAATATATATTATAGCAGTGATTCTTTCGTGATGTTATGGTGGCTCTGAAAAGAGCCGTTTTGGAATGCCATACAGGCTGTAGTGCATTGGCGCTCTAGGCGCGTTCTCCGCGGATTCGACGGGCCAGCTGGATATCTTTCGGCATGATGGTAACTCTCTTGGCGTGGATGGCGCACAGGTTGGTATCTTCAAATAGCCCGACCAGATAGGCCTCGCTAGCTTCTTGAAGGGCCATCACGGCGGAACTCTGGAAGCGGAGCTCTGTTTTGAAGTCCTGGGCAATCTCCCTCACTAGCCGCTGGAATGGGAGTTTTCGGATCAGAAGCTCGGTGCTTTTCTGGTAGCGGCGGATCTCTCTCAGGGCGACAGTTCCAGGCCTGTACCTATGTGGTTTTTTAACGCCTCCGGTGGCTGGAGCACTCTTCCTGGCCGCCTTGGTTGCCAACTGCTTTCGGGGAGCCTTCCCTCCGGTAGATTTGCGAGCCGTCTGCTTCGTGCGTGCCATGGTTGGTTACTTGTCTGATGGTAAGTCTGCGAATCGAACGTAGAAAACGAGATGAGTGACTGCTGCCGAAAAATGACCGCTATTTATATGAGCAACGCGAGATTCCAAACCCGACGGCGCCGTCCGCAGAGCTCTTGTGATTGGTCAGTTGGGTTGTTCTATTGTCATAACGCGCGAAGCGTGATAGGGTGCCGTCATTTATTTTTATCGGAAGGTGGCGCTGTTCATAACGGCACTGCGTGAGTGAAGACACCAATGGGGTGCCGAAGTTATAGGTAAAAGAAATTGAGGAAAAGGGGCATCATGTGTGAATGAATAATCAAGACACCACCCCCCCCCTCCTTACTCCTGCCTTCTCAAACATGCTAGTGTGGACTTTCTTTGCCTCCTGTGTCCCCCGACTCCCCTTATTCAGTATTTATTTATAACTCTATGCATGCATTCATAAACACACGAATATGGACCCGCATCAATACTTTTTTCCATGATCATGCCTAATCATCGGCACCCTTTTAGTTATTGCATTTTATTTTAATTTATTTAAGTTATTGCATTTTATTGCATCTTATTTTAATTTATTTAAGTTATTGCATTTTATTGCATCTTATTTTAATATTATTTGTTTAATATATTCCACCGTTCATTCATATGCTTATTTATTCCTTATTTACGCTTATTTATTATCATAATGCTTATCATAATGCTTATACTACATAATGCATTCTTTCTTGAATATTTGTGTGGCCCTGAAAAGGGCCGTTGTTTGTACAAAGAGTAGAACTCTCTCTATTTAGATGTGGTATACTTCGTTACCGCTTTGGTGCCCTCACTCACGGCGTGCTTAGCAAGCTCCCCTGGAAGCAGTAGGCGGACAGCGGTCTGGATCTCACGACTGCTGATGGTTGACTTCTTGTTGTATTTGGCCAGCCGAGAAGATTCGCCGGCAATTCGCTCAAAGATGTCGTTGACGAAGCTGTTCATGATCGTCATGGCCCGGCTAGAGATTCCAGTATCGGGGTGAACCTGCTTGAGGACCTTGTAGATGTAGATTCCGTAGCTCTCCTTCCTTTTCCTGTGCCTTTTCTTGCCACCGCTGGGCCGGGGCGCCTTGACTGCTTTCTTGGAACCTTTCTTGGCAACTTGACCTGTTGGAGCCATGATGAATGTAAGCTGGTATGTGAAGAATGTAGCGAAACGTGTGCGTCGATCAGATATTCTGTTGCTAATGCGAGTGCACCGTCCCAATAGCCCTATTTATACACCGCGTCCGGGTGCGGCGCGGTTCGGTCCGTATGCAAATGAGCCCCGGTCTTTCATTCATTGGCCAATTGGCGCCTGTACTGCCCCTGGTCGAGAGATGGCGACAGAGTATTGTAAGTGAGCAATTAGTGTGGTGATTCTATTTTCTTCTTATTTTGTTTTGACCGACTTTAGGGATCAGTAAAAACTCTTTCGAAAACAGGACAACATCCCAGTTTATTACATATGCTAAACTCTATGCTGAGCGAAATCTATATGTTTTTTAATCAATATCCACATAGAAAAGAGTACAATTATGATGATGGAGACGAAAGCGACGACTTGTTGTGATGTAATAGGCCCACTGACGGCAAGTGGCGATATGTCGTTGTACAACTTGTACAATTTTTATCGGGTGGAATTAAAATTGTTCCCTTTCCTGGTAAAGTTGCACAAAATAATGACCTGGTTTTTAACTGGGTATCGTGAAAATTGAAAATGGTGATATTTTTTCCCATTTTTACTTATCAATTTACTTCATCAAGACATACCAAAAAATGCCTCCCTGCGAACCTGTCAAAATACAAATTCATCTTTATTGTAAATGTTCCTCTATAAAGATAAATATTCCTTATTCCTAATTAACGGCACAAACTCTCGTTGAAAAGTACCTGATTTTAATTAAATCGAAAAAACCACGCCTAATGATCTGGATTTTCTTAAACTAGAATAAGAAGTTTACGCCGTTTTTTTTTTTAGTTGGCAAAATCTGACTTAACAGCGACCTGGATAGATAACCAGGGGCGAAGGCTAACATTTTCCTGTAAAAAAAAAAGTTCACTCTCTCTCCGTCTGTCACCCAATCTCTTTTCTCTACCTACCTCGCCCTATCCCAAGTATATCCACGGCCGTTCGATTACTTGAAAGAAATCGAGACTTTACCCTAGTTATCGTTTATATCATAGTCGTTTAATTACATTATAACGCATATGATGCATACATTTTTTATCGCTGCCGTGTTGTTTATATTTCTTGCTTATGATCATTACGAAGTATACAGTTCACCAAGGTTATATTGCAGCGATCTATGAATAATATATTTTTGTTCGTCATTGGTCATGACAAAAAACAACATTTTTTGCATCTTGTTGCTATGTAATGGAACTCTTCTTTTCGTTCAAATGTTGTAAGTATTCCTATATAATTGCTATTAAAAAAAAACGAAACCGTACCACAACTCTGAATCTGACCCGCACCTCTTTGGCTAGCTACGTGTGAATCGCACTCGGTTTAAGGCAATATGATGATAGTGCTGTTTGTAAGTTATTTAGTATTCACTGGTACATGATATTTTATATTTTTATATATTACCATGTATATGAATATCTGAAATTATTCATATAAATATCTGAAATTATCCCCTAATCATTCTTGACCTACATTGCAATATACGCAAAGATAAAATTCATTTAATCTCGGATTAATTTATATCATTATCTAGTCATTAATTAAAATCAACAGCATTCTTTCTTGCTCATGTGGTGGCTCTGAAAAGAGCCGTTATTTGTAGTCAATAACCATATGGTTAGATTAGCCGCCGAAACCGTACAGAGTACGGCCCTGCCTCTTTAGTGCATAGACCACGTCCATGGCTGTGACAGTCTTGCGCTTGGCATGCTCACAGTAGGTGACGGCATCACGGATGACATTCTCCAAGAAGACTTTCAGTACACCGCGTGTCTCTTCGTAGATGAGACCAGAGATCCTCTTGCTAGACGGCGGATAGCAGGCTTCGTGATACCTTGGATGTTGTCTCGGAGAACCTTGCGATGACGCTTGGCACCACCCTTTCCGAGACCCTTTCCTCCTTTTCCGCGACCTGACATCTTGATGAATGAGAGCTAGTTGTGTACGATACTGAAGACTGGATGTTAGGCTGAGCGAATGAGTTAAAGAGAGAGAGGTTTAAGTAGAGCTCCTCAGTCGGTTCCGACTATTTGAGCCTATGTGGGAGCGGTATTTATTACTGAGTGTGAAATAATTTGTGAGATGGAAGATGCGGCGGAAGGAGAGGGTCTTGGAAAAATGGAGGAGATATTATGGATATGTATTCTTGTAATATAAGAGAGATGATAGCATATTATATTTATAACATATCAATTTTTATCAGAGATTAATTGAAGTATACTTAAACATTAGCAATGTTGAGTTGAATGAGTGAGAATGAGTTAAAAAGCGAGAGCAGCGGCAATTGTGGTCGGATTGCGGACGTGGGTGACGAAATTCGTCACCGCGCCGACCCGCCGGCGAATTCAGAGCGCCCCCTTGTGCCGACGCCGATATAATTTCTGAAAAGAGTCCCCGCCCTGAAAACGCACGGAATAATGATCCTTCGGGGGGAAAAAAATCGCATAATTTTCGGAAGACATTGTACATAGTACTCGAATATAAGGCAATATTTCAAATGTATGCATTTTAAATCCTCCAGTAATACCGACCCCCTCATATTCTTTGCACTTGCATATATTTCGTTTTCTTCATTTTGACCTTTGATTCTGTCTCTTCGATTTTATTCATATATATATATATATATATATATATATTGTTTCCTATTATGTAATTTTTATAGATAGTTAGTACATATACATTTTCATACCTTTATATGTCATTCACATCCCGCCCACCATTTAAACACCCCCTTCTTTTTCATTCTTCTTATAACGTTACATTTCATAATTCCGTGGCTACTTTATAATTTGAATGAATACACAATCCTCACATTTCATCATTTTTTAAGGTTTATACCATAGGATTGCCACAATATGGACAATGCTATAAGAATATTTCTTTATATTATTTTTTTCATACAGACAGGTATTCTTTCTTGGAAATTTGGTGGCTCTGAAAAGAGCCGTTTTGTTGGCACTGGAAAGTGGCTATGCAGAAATCACTTGGATTTCTTTGCCGCTACTTTCTTTGCTGCGGGTTTCTTGGGGTTCGAAGCCTTTGGCTTCTTGGTTACTGCCTTCTTGGGTGTCGACTTCTTGGCAGGGACTTTCTTCTTTGGTGTCTTTTTCTTTTCTTTCTTCTCAGTGGTCTTAGTCTTCTTTGCAGGCTTCTTCACTTTCTTTGGTGCTGCCTTTGCCTTCTTAGCGGCGGCTGCCTTCTGCTTCTTCTCCTTCTGGGCTGCAGATTTCGCCTTTTCCTTCTCCCGCTGTGCTTGCTGTTTGGCTCTCTCTTTCTCCTTCTTGGCCTTCTCCGCTGCTTGTGCCTTGGCTGCTTGCACATTCAACTTGAATGACCCCGAAGCACCTTTACCCTTCGTCTGCGTAAGTTTGCCCTTCTCCACACCAGCCTTTAGAGCCTTCTTGATGAATATGAGCTGTCGGTCCATCTGGACATCGAAGTTCTGCTCGATGTACTTCTTGATTGCCTGGAGCGAAGATCCATTCCGCTCCTTCAATTCGCTGATTGCTGTCATAACCATCTCAGCAGCAGGCGGATGGGTCGCTGGTTTCTTCTTAGGAGCCTTCTTGGTATCCTTCTCAGCCATCTTGGTATACGTATTTACAGTTGCGGTGTAAACAAAACAAGTGTCCCCTTCCCCGAGAAATCATCATTATACGTCATGGTTGCGTACGTGGTAGGAAACCTCCCCAGGTTGCCAGCACCACCACCACTGTGTCGCCCGCTTCACTAGCTTCACTCAAAAAAGAGTCTTCTTCTTTTTTTTCTTCTTCTTCTCCTTCTTCGTCTTTTCTTCTTCTTTTTCTTCGTCTTCTTCTTCTTTTTCTTCGTCTTCTTCTTTTCTTCTTCTTCTTATTGTTATTATCATCATCATTATTATTATTTATTATTATCATTGTTATCATCATCGTCATCATCATCATTGCCGCTTCTGTCATTTCCCTGTTCGAAGACAAACTCGAATTTCTAAACGCTATTTATTTCTATATTTTTCGTCGTACCCACTTTAAAACACACGTATATGAATACATTAAAAATCTTTATCCAGTATTGTATAGCATAGTAACTACAGCTTCTCAATATAACGCCATGCAGAACACCGAGACAAGGAAAATTTCGCCACAAGGGGGCGCTCGACGACAACAACAATCTGCGACATAATATATTGTAATCTGAATAATGGTACAAGTTTTGCCATTCCAAAACTTTTTGTTGTTACTTCTTGACTTTGGTATACTACTACTGCTTCTACTACTTCTACTATTTCATCTTCGACCACACCCCTCCCATTTTTTCAAATTTCATATTGCCAGATTTGTAAGAATCGTTTCATTTCATTTCATTTTTTACGTTTACTTCTTGAGCCTCACTGAGGTCTCGTTAACCATTTTTGCGTTATTTACCTTATTATTTGTATAGAGCCAGTAAGAGACAGAGGGATAGATAGAGAGAGAGAGAGAGAGGGGGGGGGGTGTTCGACCATGTGGACATTTTGATATCGGGGAACTTTATTTTACATAAAAAACAACAAGATTCTTTCGTGAATAATTAGTGGCCCTTAAAAGGGCCGTTGTTTGGTTTGGTTTTGTAGAAGCAAGCTAGCTTGATTTTGCAGTCTTCTTTGGAAGCAACACGGCTTGGATGTTTGGCAGTACACCACCTTGGGCGATTGTCACACCACCCAATAGTTTGTTCAGTTCCTCGTCGTTGCGTACGGCGAGCTGAAGGTGACGAGGGATGATCCTTGACTTCTTGTTGTCACGAGCAGCATTGCCGGCGAGTTCCAAGATTTCGGCAGTCAGGTACTCCAGTACTGCAGCCATGTAGACGGGTGCTCCAGCGCCTACCCTCTGTGCATAACTGCCCTTGCGAAGAAATCGGTGAACACGTCCCACTGGGAACTGAAGACCAGCACGGGATGAGCGAGTCTTTGCCTTGGTTCGTGCCTTTCCACTCTTTCCTCTTCCAGACATGATGTTTTATTAATGAGATGAGACGACAGCGAATTGAAGATTAGACCGGAGCAATGTGCATTTGTGTAATGACTACTCACTGCTTTTTTCTGCCTTTTTATACGCGATGTGGCGTTCGCGTTGACCGCCGGGCTATTGTGACTATCAACCAATCAGCGGTACGCTGACCGCTGTCCGTGGTCCGGGCGCCTAAAAAAAAATGAATATCGTGAATGCTGCCATCATGCGACGCATTCATTCTCATTTTGTACTTTAGCTAACCATACTCCCTCACGTGCACCACTAATCGACTGAGGAACCCAATTTAAACCTCCTCCACGTGCACCACTTATTTCATTTTCTTGAAAAAAATGATGACGTGCACACCAACATTTGATATGAAATAATCGAGCACGCAACTCAATTTAGAAGCTCGTGACTATGTTGCAATATTGCTGCATAGGATCTGAGTAAAATACGATAGAATTAGCGAATACATGTATTTTATATTCTAATAACAGAATGACAAGTGAATTCTTATTTTAAAAAAATTACAAAGAAACCCACTTGAAAAAAGAAATGATTATGTACTCCATATAATATATTTATTAGGAAAAGTATACCGACTAACCTATATAAATCCTACATTCAAATAACAGAAAGGAAAACCTGGCGATTCCCCATTTCTTTTATTTGAAAAAAAATGATTAAAACTACGTATGGACTGTTCCTGTGATTTTATCAATGGTTTATTTTTTTCCTCTAATTTCAATAGGAACAGAGGGGAAGAGGGTGTCATGATGCAAGGCACGGCAATATATGGACAGTGGCATGTGACATACGCACTCACTCTTCATCAAATACAGGTAATTACCCCCCCCCCCCTTTCTCCCGCTCCCTCTAAGGAACTTTCTATATGTAATTAAAAAATCCCGACCTTATATCACGGCCCAGTATTATGTAAAATGTGCATTGTTTCTATTGTATATATCAATTATCAAAAGGATTCTGTATTTCTATTTATTATTTATATATTACATATCGCATTAATATATATTATAGCAGTGATTCTTTCGTGATGTTATGGTGGCTCTGAAAAGAGCCGTTTTGGAATGCCATACAGGCTGTAGTGCATTGGCGCTCTAGGCGCGTTCTCCGCGGATTCGACGGGCCAGCTGGATATCTTTCGGCATGATGGTAACTCTCTTGGCGTGGATGGCGCACAGGTTGGTATCTTCAAATAGCCCGACCAGATAGGCCTCGCTAGCTTCTTGAAGGGCCATCACGGCGGAACTCTGGAAGCGGAGCTCTGTTTTGAAGTCCTGGGCAATCTCCCTCACTAGCCGCTGGAATGGGAGTTTTCGGATCAGAAGCTCGGTGCTTTTCTGGTAGCGGCGGATCTCTCTCAGGGCGACAGTTCCAGGCCTGTACCTATGTGGTTTTTTAACGCCTCCGGTGGCTGGAGCACTCTTCCTGGCCGCCTTGGTTGCCAACTGCTTTCGGGGAGCCTTCCCTCCGGTAGATTTGCGAGCCGTCTGCTTCGTGCGTGCCATGGTTGGTTACTTGTCTGATGGTAAGTCTGCGAATCGAACGTAGAAAACGAGATGAGTGACTGCTGCCGAAAAATGACCGCTATTTATATGAGCAACGCGAGATTCCAAACCCGACGGCGCCGTCCGCAGAGCTCTTGTGATTGGTCAGTTGGGTTGTTCTATTGTCATAACGCGCGAAGCGTGATAGGGTGCCGTCATTTATTTTTATCGGAAGGTGGCGCTGTTCATAACGGCACTGCGTGAGTGAAGACACCAATGGGGTGCCGAAGTTATAGGTAAAAGAAATTGAGGAAAAGGGGCATCATGTGTGAATGAATAATCAAGACACCACCCCCCCCCTCCTTACTCCTGCCTTCTCAAACATGCTAGTGTGGACTTTCTTTGCCTCCTGTGTCCCCCGACTCCCCTTATTCAGTATTTATTTATAACTCTATGCATGCATTCATAAACACACGAATATGGACCCGCATCAATACTTTTTTCCATGATCATGCCTAATCATCGGCACCCTTTTAGTTATTGCATTTTATTTTAATTTATTTAAGTTATTGCATTTTATTGCATCTTATTTTAATTTATTTAAGTTATTGCATTTTATTGCATCTTATTTTAATATTATTTGTTTAATATATTCCACCGTTCATTCATATGCTTATTTATTCCTTATTTACGCTTATTTATTATCATAATGCTTATCATAATGCTTATACTACATAATGCATTCTTTCTTGAATATTTGTGTGGCCCTGAAAAGGGCCGTTGTTTGTACAAAGAGTAGAACTCTCTCTATTTAGATGTGGTATACTTCGTTACCGCTTTGGTGCCCTCACTCACGGCGTGCTTAGCAAGCTCCCCTGGAAGCAGTAGGCGGACAGCGGTCTGGATCTCACGACTGCTGATGGTTGACTTCTTGTTGTATTTGGCCAGCCGAGAAGATTCGCCGGCAATTCGCTCAAAGATGTCGTTGACGAAGCTGTTCATGATCGTCATGGCCCGGCTAGAGATTCCAGTATCGGGGTGAACCTGCTTGAGGACCTTGTAGATGTAGATTCCGTAGCTCTCCTTCCTTTTCCTGTGCCTTTTCTTGCCACCGCTGGGCCGGGGCGCCTTGACTGCTTTCTTGGAACCTTTCTTGGCAACTTGACCTGTTGGAGCCATGATGAATGTAAGCTGGTATGTGAAGAATGTAGCGAAACGTGTGCGTCGATCAGATATTCTGTTGCTAATGCGAGTGCACCGTCCCAATAGCCCTATTTATACACCGCGTCCGGGTGCGGCGCGGTTCGGTCCGTATGCAAATGAGCCCCGGTCTTTCATTCATTGGCCAATTGGCGCCTGTACTGCCCCTGGTCGAGAGATGGCGACAGAGTATTGTAAGTGAGCAATTAGTGTGGTGATTCTATTTTCTTCTTATTTTGTTTTGACCGACTTTAGGGATCAGTAAAAACTCTTTCGAAAACAGGACAACATCCCAGTTTATTACATATGCTAAACTCTATGCTGAGCGAAATCTATATGTTTTTTAATCAATATCCACATAGAAAAGAGTACAATTATGATGATGGAGACGAAAGCGACGACTTGTTGTGATGTAATAGGCCCACTGACGGCAAGTGGCGATATGTCGTTGTACAACTTGTACAATTTTTATCGGGTGGAATTAAAATTGTTCCCTTTCCTGGTAAAGTTGCACAAAATAATGACCTGGTTTTTAACTGGGTATCGTGAAAATTGAAAATGGTGATATTTTTTCCCATTTTTACTTATCAATTTACTTCATCAAGACATACCAAAAAATGCCTCCCTGCGAACCTGTCAAAATACAAATTCATCTTTATTGTAAATGTTCCTCTATAAAGATAAATATTCCTTATTCCTAATTAACGGCACAAACTCTCGTTGAAAAGTACCTGATTTTAATTAAATCGAAAAAACCACGCCTAATGATCTGGATTTTCTTAAACTAGAATAAGAAGTTTACGCCGTTTTTTTTTTTAGTTGGCAAAATCTGACTTAACAGCGACCTGGATAGATAACCAGGGGCGAAGGCTAACATTTTCCTGTAAAAAAAAAAGTTCACTCTCTCTCCGTCTGTCACCCAATCTCTTTTCTCTACCTACCTCGCCCTATCCCAAGTATATCCACGGCCGTTCGATTACTTGAAAGAAATCGAGACTTTACCCTAGTTATCGTTTATATCATAGTCGTTTAATTACATTATAACGCATATGATGCATACATTTTTTATCGCTGCCGTGTTGTTTATATTTCTTGCTTATGATCATTACGAAGTATACAGTTCACCAAGGTTATATTGCAGCGATCTATGAATAATATATTTTTGTTCGTCATTGGTCATGACAAAAAACAACATTTTTTGCATCTTGTTGCTATGTAATGGAACTCTTCTTTTCGTTCAAATGTTGTAAATATTCCTATATAATTGCTATTAAAAAAAAACGAAACCGTACCACAACTCTGAATCTGACCCGCACCTCTTTGGCTAGCTACGTGTGAATCGCACTCGGTTTAAGGCAATATGATGATAGTGCTGTTTGTAAGTTATTTAGTATTCACTGGTACATGATATTTTATATTTTTATATATTACCATGTATATGAATATCTGAAATTATTCATATAAATATCTGAAATTATCCCCTAATCATTCTTGACCTACATTGCAATATACGCAAAGATAAAATTCATTTAATCTCGGATTAATTTATATCATTATCTAGTCATTAATTAAAATCAACAGCATTCTTTCTTGCTCATGTGGTGGCTCTGAAAAGAGCCGTTATTTGTAGTCAATAACCATATGGTTAGATTAGCCGCCGAAACCGTACAGAGTACGGCCCTGCCTCTTTAGTGCATAGACCACGTCCATGGCTGTGACAGTCTTGCGCTTGGCATGCTCACAGTAGGTGACGGCATCACGGATGACATTCTCCAAGAAGACTTTCAGTACACCGCGTGTCTCTTCGTAGATGAGACCAGAGATCCTCTTGACTCCACCTCTTCTTGCTAGACGGCGGATAGCAGGCTTCGTGATACCTTGGATGTTGTCTCGGAGAACCTTGCGATGACGCTTGGCACCACCCTTTCCGAGACCCTTTCCTCCTTTTCCGCGACCTGACATCTTGATGAATGAGAGCTAGTTGTGTACGATACTGAAGACTGGATGTTACGCTGAGCGAATGAGTTAAAAAGCGAGAGCAGCGGCAATTGTGGTCGGATTGCGGACGTGGGTGACGAAATTCGTCACCGCGCCGACCCGCCGGCGAATTCAGAGCGCCCCCTTGTGCCGACGCCGATATAATTTCTGAAAAGAGTCCCCGCCCTGAAAACGCACGGAATAATGATCCTTCGGGGGGAAAAAAATCGCATAATTTTCGGAAGACATTGTACATAGTACTCGAATATAAGGCAATATTTCAAATGTATGCATTTTAAATCCTCCAGTAATACCGACCCCCTCATATTCTTTGCACTTGCATATATTTCGTTTTCTTCATTTTGACCTTTGATTCTGTCTCTTCGATTTTATTCATATATATATATATATATATATATATATTGTTTCCTATTATGTAATTTTTATAGATAGTTAGTACATATACATTTTCATACCTTTATATGTCATTCACATCCCGCCCACCATTTAAACACCCCCTTCTTTTTCATTCTTCTTATAATGTTACATTTCATAATTCCGTGGCTACTTTATAATTTGAATGAATACACAATCCTCACATTTCATCATTTTTTAAGGTTTATACCATAGGATTGCCACAATATGGACAATGCTATAAGAATATTTCTTTATATTATTTTTTTCATACAGACAGGTATTCTTTCTTGGAAATTTGGTGGCTCTGAAAAGAGCCGTTTTGTTGGCACTGGAAAGTGGCTATGCAGAAATCACTTGGATTTCTTTGCCGCTACTTTCTTTGCTGCGGGTTTCTTGGGGTTCGAAGCCTTTGGCTTCTTGGTTACTGCCTTCTTGGGTGTCGACTTCTTGGCAGGGACTTTCTTCTTTGGTGTCTTTTTCTTTTCTTTCTTCTCAGTGGTCTTAGTCTTCTTTGCAGGCTTCTTCACTTTCTTTGGTGCTGCCTTTGCCTTCTTAGCGGCGGCTGCCTTCTGCTTCTTCTCCTTTTGATATCGGGGAACTTTATTTTACATAAAAAACAACAAGATTCTTTCGTGAATAATTAGTGGCCCTTAAAAGGGCCGTTGTTTGGTTTGGTTTTGTAGAAGCAAGCTAGCTTGATTTTGCAGTCTTCTTTGGAAGCAACACGGCTTGGATGTTTGGCAGTACACCACCTTGGGCGATTGTCACACCACCCAATAGTTTGTTCAGTTCCTCGTCGTTGCGTACGGCGAGCTGAAGGTGACGAGGGATGATCCTTGACTTCTTGTTGTCACGAGCAGCATTGCCGGCGAGTTCCAAGATTTCGGCAGTCAGGTACTCCAGTACTGCAGCCATGTAGACGGGTGCTCCAGCGCCTACCCTCTGTGCATAACTGCCCTTGCGAAGAAATCGGTGAACACGTCCCACTGGGAACTGAAGACCAGCACGGGATGAGCGAGTCTTTGCCTTGGTTCGTGCCTTTCCACTCTTTCCTCTTCCAGACATGATGTTTTATTAATGAGATGAGACGACAGCGAATTGAAGATTAGACCGGAGCAATGTGCATTTGTGTAATGACTACTCACTGCTTTTTTCTGCCTTTTTATACGCGATGTGGCGTTCGCGTTGACCGCCGGGCTATTGTGACTATCAACCAATCAGCGGTACGCTGACCGCTGTCCGTGGTCCGGGCGCCTAAAAAAAAATGAATATCGTGAATGCTGCCATCATGCGACGCATTCATTCTCATTTTGTACTTTAGCTAACCATACTCCCTCACGTGCACCACTAATCGACTGAGGAACCCAATTTAAACCTCCTCCACGTGCACCACTTATTTCATTTTCTTGAAAAAAATGATGACGTGCACACCAACATTTGATATGAAATAATCGAGCACGCAACTCAATTTAGAAGCTCGTGACTATGTTGCAATATTGCTGCATAGGATCTGAGTAAAATACGATAGAATTAGCGAATACATGTATTTTATATTCTAATAACAGAATGACAAGTGAATTCTTATTTTAAAAAAATTACAAAGAAACCCACTTGAAAAAAGAAATGATTATGTACTCCATATAATATATTTATTAGGAAAAGTATACCGACTAACCTATATAAATCCTACATTCAAATAACAGAAAGGAAAACCTGGCGATTCCCCATTTCTTTTATTTGAAAAAAAATGATTAAAACTACGTATGGACTGTTCCTGTGATTTTATCAATGGTTTATTTTTTTCCTCTAATTTCAATAGGAACAGAGGGGAAGAGGGTGTCATGATGCAAGGCACGGCAATATATGGACAGTGGCATGTGACATACGCACTCACTCTTCATCAAATACAGGTAATTACCCCCCCCCCCCTTTCTCCCGCTCCCTCTAAGGAACTTTCTATATGTAATTAAAAAATCCCGACCTTATATCACGGCCCAGTATTATGTAAAATGTGCATTGTTTCTATTGTATATATCAATTATCAAAAGGATTCTGTATTTCTATTTATTATTTATATATTACATATCGCATTAATATATATTATAGCAGTGATTCTTTCGTGATGTTATGGTGGCTCTGAAAAGAGCCGTTTTGGAATGCCATACAGGCTGTAGTGCATTGGCGCTCTAGGCGCGTTCTCCGCGGATTCGACGGGCCAGCTGGATATCTTTCGGCATGATGGTAACTCTCTTGGCGTGGATGGCGCACAGGTTGGTATCTTCAAATAGCCCGACCAGATAGGCCTCGCTAGCTTCTTGAAGGGCCATCACGGCGGAACTCTGGAAGCGGAGCTCTGTTTTGAAGTCCTGGGCAATCTCCCTCACTAGCCGCTGGAATGGGAGTTTTCGGATCAGAAGCTCGGTGCTTTTCTGGTAGCGGCGGATCTCTCTCAGGGCGACAGTTCCAGGCCTGTACCTATGTGGTTTTTTAACGCCTCCGGTGGCTGGAGCACTCTTCCTGGCCGCCTTGGTTGCCAACTGCTTTCGGGGAGCCTTCCCTCCGGTAGATTTGCGAGCCGTCTGCTTCGTGCGTGCCATGGTTGGTTACTTGTCTGATGGTAAGTCTGCGAATCGAACGTAGAAAACGAGATGAGTGACTGCTGCCGAAAAATGACCGCTATTTATATGAGCAACGCGAGATTCCAAACCCGACGGCGCCGTCCGCAGAGCTCTTGTGATTGGTCAGTTGGGTTGTTCTATTGTCATAACGCGCGAAGCGTGATAGGGTGCCGTCATTTATTTTTATCGGAAGGTGGCGCTGTTCATAACGGCACTGCGTGAGTGAAGACACCAATGGGGTGCCGAAGTTATAGGTAAAAGAAATTGAGGAAAAGGGGCATCATGTGTGAATGAATAATCAAGACACCACCCCCCCCCCTCCTTACTCCTGCCTTCTCAAACATGCTAGTGTGGACTTTCTTTGCCTCCTGTGTCCCCCGACTCCCCTTATTCAGTATTTATTTATAACTCTATGCATGCATTCATAAACACACGAATATGGACCCGCATCAATACTTTTTTCCATGATCATGCCTAATCATCGGCACCCTTTTAGTTATTGCATTTTATTTTAATTTATTTAAGTTATTGCATTTTATTGCATCTTATTTTAATATTATTTGTTTAATATATTCCACCGTTCATTCATATGCTTATTTATTCCTTATTTACGCTTATTTATTATCATAATGCTTATCATAATGCTTATACTACATAATGCATTCTTTCTTGAATATTTGTGTGGCCCTGAAAAGGGCCGTTGTTTGTACAAAGAGTAGATTATTGTAAGTAATAATAATAGAGTAAAATGTAAGAAAATATGACAGATGAAAATGAATCTGTTGTGAAAATCAAGTTCGTGTGTACTGGGAAAGGTGCCGATGATAAGGAATGATCATGAATGATTATGCGTTTGAGAATGCATGCATGCATGCTATAGCATGCTATAAATGAATACTGAAAAATGAATACTGAATGGGGGGGGGTATAAAGACGGAGATACGGGATGCAAAGCAAATCCAAATTAGCATTTAATTTGCGTATGTTATTGACAAGACCGGGGTCTTGATTTTTCATTGACTCATGATGTCCCCGTTCCCTAGTTTCTTACATGTTGTTACCTTCTCAAAAAAAAAACCATCCAGAATCGGTCGCCCCGTGAATTTAGTTTACTATTACCGTAGTGAAATTCGTCACCCCTTTGGTGCCTTTACTCACGCAGTGCCGTTGTGCACAGCGCCACCACCATACCACGCTTCGCGCGTTATGACAATAGAGCAACACAACTGACCAATCACGAGAGCTCTGCGGACGGTGCCGTTGGGTTTGGGATCTCTCGGAGCTCTTATAAATAGCGGTCATATTTTCAGCGGCAGTCACTCATCTCGTCTTCTACGTTCGATTCGCAGACTTACCATCAGACAAGTAACCAACCATGGCACGCACCAAGCAGGACTTCAAAACAGAGCTCCGCTTCCAGAGTTCCGCCGTGATGGCCCTTCAAGAAGCTAGCGAAGCCTATCTGGTCGGGCTATTTGAAGACACCAACCTGTGCGCCATCCATGCTAAGAGGGTTACCATCATGCCGAAAGATATCCAGCTGGCCCGTCGAATCCGTGGAGAACGCGCCTAGAGCGCCAATGCACTACAGCCTGTAGGGCATATAACCAAACGGCTCTTTTCAGAGCCACCATAACATCACGAAAGAATCACTGATATTATATGCAGTATATATGAATAATTGGTAAAAATAATGAATCCCTGGGGTAATTGAAATATTAAATAGATATAATGTACATCATACATATAACTTTGATCAAAATAGTGGTTGTGAGGGGGGGGGGGTAATTACCTGTAGTCGCATGAAGAGTGAGTGCGTATGTCACATGCCACTGTCACTGCTTGTCCTTATCTTGTACCATGACATCCTCCTCCCTCTTTCCTATTGAAATACAAAAAAATATATAGGAAATAAATAAATTACTGATAAAATCACCATAACAGTATATACACGCAGTCTTTATCATTTTTATTATTTTTAATATATAAAACAAACGTGGAATCACAAGCCTTCGCTTTCGGTTGTTTGATGATTTTGAAAGTAGGATTTATATAAGTTAGTTGGTATACTTGTTCTAATAAATATATTCCAGGGGTACATACTTTTTTCAAGTAGATCTCTTTGTAATTTTATTTGAATAAGAATTCACTTGCTATTCTGTTAATGAAATATAAAGTCAAAATAGATTCATGTATTCGTTATTGTATCGTATTTTGTTCAGGTAGGTATATCATGCAGCCATATTGCCACACAGTACACCACGAGCTTCCAAAACTGAGTTGTGTGTTCGATTATTTGAGGGATCATAATAAATTTTGGTGTGCACGTCATTATAATTTTTTCAAGAAAATGAAATAAATGGTGCACAGGAAAAGGTAGGGTTAGGGATAGTAAACAGATGAGAAGGATTCGCCGCAAGATGGCAGCAGTCACAAATATTGATTTTTGTTTCAGAGGCCGGACTGGCGACGGCGGTCAGCGAACCGTTGATTGGACAATAGTCGCAATACCCCGGCGGTAAATGCGAACGCCACATCGCGTATAAAAAGGCAGAAAAAAGCGCTGAGGAGTCATTACACGAATGCACACTGCTCCTGTCTGATCTTCAACTCGCTATCGGTTCATCTCATCAGTAAAACATCATGTCTGGAAGAGGAAAGAGTGGAAAGGCCCGAACCAAGGCAAAGACTCGCTCATCCCGTGCTGGTCTTCAGTTCCCAGTGGGACGTGTTCACCGATTTCTTCGAAAGGGCAGCTATGCACAGAGGGTAGGCGCTGGAGCACCCGTCTACATGGCTGCAGTACTGGAGTACCTGACTGCCGAAATCTTGGAACTCGCCGGTAATGCTGCTCGTGACAACAAGAAGTCTAGGATCATCCCTCGTCACCTTCAGCTCGCCGTACGCAACGACGAGGAACTGAACAAACTCTTGGGTGGTGTGACAATCGCACAAGGTGGCGTACTGCCAAACATCCAAGCCGTGTTGCTTCCAAAGAAAACCGCTAAATCAAGCTAGTTTGCCTCGGCGAACCCCCATTTCAACGGCCCTTATCAGGGCCACCAAATATTCACGAAAGAATTGTTTTTTTTTTCATTGGTATCCATCCCTCTTTCTCTCTCACTAACTCTATACAGATAAGGTACATGATGTGACTGATAAGAAAGATGAATTATGTCCAGTCATTTTAAGGATTTCAAATGAATACTGACAAATAATTTAGAAGATAAATGATGTCAAATAACTAAATTGAGTTCAGGGAGGCTCAACATGTTAATTTGAATAGAATTCCTAACAATTTAGTAACATGAAATTTCAAATAACGGGGGTGCGCTGGAAGGAATAATATGCATAGACGTAGAAGAAGAAGAAGTAGTAGTAGTAGTAGTAGTAGTAGTAAGAGTAGTAGTAGTAGTAGTAAGAGTAGTAGTAGTAATAGTAGTAAGAGTAGTAGTAGTAGTAGTAGTAGTAAGAGTAGTAATAGTAGTAGTAGTAGTAGTAGTAGTAGTAGTAGTAGTGGTATGTCAAACTCAGGAAGTCCTAAACTATCGTCATAACGAGTGCCAAAGTTTCTTCAATCATTCAGATTACAGTAAATGTCACACATTCTTGATGTCGACCAACGCCCCCTTGTGGCGAGTTTTTCCTAGTCTCGGTGTTCTGGCATTAAAATCAGTGGCTGTATTTACTACGCCATGATGGTAATACCGAACAAAGATTTTTTAAATGTTTTATCAATGATAGCATGCGGACGAATATAAAAGGACATGTGCATGTTTATGGGCGAAAAATCTGTAAAAAATAATAATGATATAGAAATATCGTTACAAATTGCCTTCGAAAAGGAAAATAACGGGAGGGGTATTTGGTAATAATAAGTAGAAGAAGAATAATAGGAAGAGGAAGAACAGGGAAAAGGGAAGAGGAAGAAGAATCTACTCATGTGAATAATATCTCGTTGAAAATACTATTATTAATTTTCAAAAGAGTTTTCACTGATCCCAAAAATAATAAGTTTGCCGGTCATACAAAAATAATAAGATAAAATCACCACACTCATTGCATAATAACACTTTGTCGCCATCTCTCGACCAGGGGCAGTACAGGCGCCCATTGGCCAATGAAAGACCGGGCTCATTTGCATACGGACCGCGCCGCACCGGACCCGGACGCGGTGTATAAATAGGGCGATTGGGACGGGCCAATCGCATTAGCAATCGAATATCTAATCGGTGCACACGCTTCGTTACATTCTTCACATACCAGCTTACATTCATCATGGCTCCAACAGGTCAAGTTGCCAAGAAAGGTTCCAAGAAAGCAGTCAAGGCCCCCCGGCCCAGCGGTGGCAAGAAGAGGCACAGGAAAAGGAAGGAGAGCTACGGAATCTACATCTACAAAGTCCTTAAGCAGGTTCACCCTGATACCGGAATTTCTAGCCGGGCCATGACGATCATGAACAGCTTCGTCAACGACATCTTCGAGCGGATTGCCGGCGAATCTTCTCGGCTGGCCCAATACAACAAGAAATCTACCATCAGCAGTCGTGAGATACAGACCGCCGTGCGCCTTCTTCTTCCAGGGGAGCTTGCTAAGCACGCCGTGAGTGAGGGCACCAAAGCGGTGACGAAGTATACCACATCTAAATAGAGGGAGTTCTACTCTTCATGTACAAACAACGGCCCTTTTCAGGGCCACACAAATATTCAAGAAAGAATGCATTATGTAGTATGAAGGAATAAATAAGCATATGAATGAACGGTCGAATAAATTAAACGAATGAAATTGTAAGTAATAATAATAGAGTAAAATGTAAGAAAATATGACAGATGAAAATGAATCTGTTGTGAAAATCAAGTTCGTGTGTACTGGGAAAGGTGCCGATGATAAGGAATGATCATGAATGATTATGCGTTTGAGAATGCATGCATGCATGCTATAGCATGCTATAAATGAATACTGAAAAATGAATACTGAATGGGGGGGGGGTATAAAGACGGAGATACGGGATGCAAAGCAAATCCAAATTAGCATTTAATTTGCGTATGTTATTGACAAGACCGGGGTCTTGATTTTTCATTGACTCATGATGTCCCCGTTCCCTAGTTTCTTACATGTTGTTACCTTCTCAAAAAAAAAACCATCCAGAATCGGTCGCCCCGTGAATTTAGTTTACTATTACCGTAGTGAAATTCGTCACCCCTTTGGTGCCTTTACTCACGCAGTGCCGTTGTGCACAGCGCCACCACCATACCACGCTTCGCGCGTTATGACAATAGAGCAACACAACTGACCAATCACGAGAGCTCTGCGGACGGTGCCGTTGGGTTTGGGATCTCTCGGAGCTCTTATAAATAGCGGTCATATTTTCAGCGGCAGTCACTCATCTCGTCTTCTACGTTCGATTCGCAGACTTACCATCAGACAAGTAACCAACCATGGCACGCACCAAGCAGACGGCTCGCAAATCTACCGGAGGGAAGGCTCCCAGAAAGCAGTTGGCAACCAAGGCGGCCAGGAAGAGTGCCCCAGCCACCGGGGGAGTTAAAAAGCCACATAGGTACAGGCCTGGAACTGTCGCCCTGAGAGAGATTCGCCGCTACCAGAAGAGCACCGAGCTTCTGATCCGAAAACT
Source organism: Lytechinus pictus (assembly GCF_037042905.1). Classification (NCBI taxonomy): domain Eukaryota; kingdom Metazoa; phylum Echinodermata; class Echinoidea; order Temnopleuroida; family Toxopneustidae; genus Lytechinus; species Lytechinus pictus. Next base: position 54,460 of record NW_026974177.1, on the reverse strand, counting down.
CCCATTCCAGCGTCTAGTGAGGGAGATTGCCCAGGACTTCAAAACAGAGCTCCGCTTCCAGAGTTCCGCCGTGATGGCCCTTCAAGAAGCTAGCGAAGCCTATCTGGTCGGGCTATTTGAAGACACCAACCTGTGCGCCATCCATGCTAAGAGGGTTACCATCATGCCGAAAGATATCCAGCTGGCCCGTCGAATCCGTGGAGAACGCGCCTAGAGCGCCAATGCACTACAGCCTGTAGGGCATATAACCAAACGGCTCTTTTCAGAGCCACCATAACATCACGAAAGAATCACTGATATTATATGCAGTATATATGAATAATTGGTAAAAATAATGAATCCCTGGGGTAATTGAAATATTAAATAGATATAATGTACATCATACATATAACTTTGATCAAAATAGTGGTTGTGAGGGGGGGGGGGGTAATTACCTGTAGTCGCATGAAGAGTGAGTGCGTATGTCACATGCCACTGTCACTGCTTGTCCTTATCTTGTACCATGACATCCTCCTCCCTCTTTCCTATTGAAATACAAAAAAATATATAGGAAATAAATAAATTACTGATAAAATCACCATAACAGTATATACACGCAGTCTTTATCATTTTTATTATTTTTAATATATAAAACAAACGTGGAATCACAAGCCTTCGCTTTCGGTTGTTTGATGATTTTGAAAGTAGGATTTATATAAGTTAGTTGGTATACTTGTTCTAATAAATATATTCCAGGGGTACATACTTTTTTCAAGTAGATCTCTTTGTAATTTTATTTGAATAAGAATTCACTTGCTATTCTGTTAATGAAATATAAAGTCAAAATAGATTCATGTATTCGTTATTGTATCGTATTTTGTTCAGGTAGGTATATCATGCAGCCATATTGCCACACAGTACACCACGAGCTTCCAAAACTGAGTTGTGTGTTCGATTATTTGAGGGATCATAATAAATTTTGGTGTGCACGTCATTATAATTTTTTCAAGAAAATGAAATAAATGGTGCACAGGAAAAGGTAGGGTTAGGGATAGTAAACAGATGAGAAGGATTCGCCGCAAGATGGCAGCAGTCACAAATATTGATTTTTGTTTCAGAGGCCGGACTGGCGACGGCGGTCAGCGAACCGTTGATTGGACAATAGTCGCAATACCCCGGCGGTAAATGCGAACGCCACATCGCGTATAAAAAGGCAGAAAAAAGCGCTGAGGAGTCATTACACGAATGCACACTGCTCCTGTCTGATCTTCAACTCGCTATCGGTTCATCTCATCAGTAAAACATCATGTCTGGAAGAGGAAAGAGTGGAAAGGCCCGAACCAAGGCAAAGACTCGCTCATCCCGTGCTGGTCTTCAGTTCCCAGTGGGACGTGTTCACCGATTTCTTCGAAAGGGCAGCTATGCACAGAGGGTAGGCGCTGGAGCACCCGTCTACATGGCTGCAGTACTGGAGTACCTGACTGCCGAAATCTTGGAACTCGCCGGTAATGCTGCTCGTGACAACAAGAAGTCTAGGATCATCCCTCGTCACCTTCAGCTCGCCGTACGCAACGACGAGGAACTGAACAAACTCTTGGGTGGTGTGACAATCGCACAAGGTGGCGTACTGCCAAACATCCAAGCCGTGTTGCTTCCAAAGAAAACCGCTAAATCAAGCTAGTTTGCCTCGGCGAACCCCCATTTCAACGGCCCTTATCAGGGCCACCAAATATTCACGAAAGAAATGTTTTTTTTTTCATTGGTATCCATCCCTCTTTCTCTCTCACTAACTCTATACAGATAAGGTACATGATGTGACTGATAAGAAAGATGAATTATGTCCAGTCATTTTAAGGATTTCAAATGAATACTGACAAATAATTTAGAAGATAAATGATGTCAAATAACTAAATTGAGTTCAGGGAGGCTCAACATGTTAATTTGAATAGAATTCCTAACAATTTAGTAACATGAAATTTCAAATAACGGGGGTGCGCTGGAAGGAATAATATGCATAGACGTAGAAGAAGAAGAAGTAGTAGTAGTAGTAGTAGTAGTAGTAAGAGTAGTAGTAGTAGTAGTAAGAGTAGTAGTAGTAATAGTAGTAAGAGTAGTAGTAGTAGTAGTAGTAGTAAGAGTAGTAATAGTAGTAGTAGTAGTAGTAGTAGTAGTAGTAGTAGTAGTGGTATGTCAAACTCAGGAAGTCCTAAACTATCGTCATAACGAGTGCCAAAGTTTCTTCAATCATTCAGATTACAGTAAATGTCACACATTCTTGATGTCGACCAACGCCCCCTTGTGGCGAGTTTTTCCTAGTCTCGGTGTTCTGGCATTAAAATCAGTGGCTGTATTTACTACGCCATGATGGTAATACCGAACAAAGATTTTTTAAATGTTTTATCAATGATAGCATGCGGACGAATATAAAAGGACATGTGCATGTTTATGGGCGAAAAATCTGTAAAAAATAATAATGATATAGAAATATCGTTACAAATTGCCTTCGAAAAGGAAAATAACGGGAGGGGTATTTGGTAATAATAAGTAGAAGAAGAATAATAGGAAGAGGAAGAACAGGGAAAAGGGAAGAGGAAGAAGAATCTACTCATGTTAGCAGAAGCCCTAGTAAAATGGGCAACACAGTAGTGGGGCGGGCAGGCTGGGGAGGTTTCCTACCACGTACGCAACCATGACGTATAATGATCATTTCGCGGTGAGGCGGGCACTTGTTTTGTTCACGCCGCAACTGTACAGACGTATACCAAAATGGCTGAGAAGGACACCAAGAATGCTCCTAAGAAGAAACCAGCGACCCATCCGCCTGCTGCTGAGATGGTTATGACAGCAATCACCGAACTGAAGGAGCGGAATGGATCTTCGCTGCAGGCAATCAAGAAGTACATCGAGCAGAACTTCGATGTCCAGATGGACCGACAGCTCATATTCATCAAGAGGGCTCTGAAGGCTGGTGTGGTGAAGGGCAAACTTACGCAGACGAAGGGTAAAGGTGCTTCGGGGTCATTCAAGTTGAATGTGCAAGCAGCCAAGGCACAGGCAGTGGAGAAGGCCAAGAAGGAAAAGGAGAAGGTCAAGAAGGAGAAAGAGAAGGAGAAGGCCAAGGCGAAAGCTGCAGCCCAGAAGGAGAAAAAGCAGAAGGCAGCCGCCGCTAAGAAGGCAAAGGCAGCACCAAAGAAAGTGAAGAAGCCAGTGAAGAAGACTACTGAGAAGAAAGAGAAGAAAAAGACACCAAAGAAGAAAGTCCCTGCCAAGAAATCGACACCCAAGAAGGCGACCAAGAAGGCGGTAGCCAAGAAACCAAAGGCTTCGAACCCCAAGAAACCCGCGGCAAAGAAGGTGACAAAGAAATCCAAGTGATTTCTGGATAGCCACTTTCCAGTGCCAACCAAACGGCTCTTTTCAGAGCCACCACATTTCCATGAAAGAATACTTGTCTTAATGAAATAATAATAACAGTAATAATAACAACAAAAATAATAATGATAATAAACATTATTTATAGTATGAACCAATTCTGTGACCACTCGCACTGGTATAAGTCGGATTCTAATGCAAAAAAATTAAAGAATGAAGATTATATATTTATTAAATGGCTAGGTAATTGGACACTATTATCATATTATAAGAAGGAGGAACAAGGGGGCGGGATGTGAATGACATATAAGGTATAAAAATGTATATGAAACTAATTATATATGAAGTTAACATATATCGTGGAAAAAAAAATAACACGAAGAGAAAGGAAGAAAACGTAAGAAATAAATAATGCAAAGAAAATGAACTGGAGAGGGAGATCGGTATTATTGATGAAATTTAAGATGTTGCCTTATATTTGAGTACTATTGACAATATCTTCCGAGAATTATGCATTTTGTTTTTTCCTAAGGGTCATTATTCCGTGCGTTTTCAGGGCGGGGGGGGGGGGGGGAGGGACTCTTTCAGAAATCATATCGGCGTCGGCACAAGGGGGCGCTCTGACGTGAGTGCCATTCGCCGCCGGGTCGGCGCGGTGACGAGTTTCGTCACCCACGTCCGCAATCTGACCACAATAGCCGCTGTTCTCGCAAATTACCTCATTCGCTCAGCGTAACATCCAGTCTTCAGTATCGTACACAACTAGCTCTCATAAATCAAGATGTCAGGTCGCGGAAAAGGAGGAAAGGGTCTTGGAAAGGGTGGTGCCAAGCGTCATCGCAAGGTTCTACGAGACAACATCCAAGGTATCACGAAGCCTGCTATCCGCCGTCTAGCAAGAAGAGGTGGAGTCAAAAGAATCTCTGGTCTCATCTACGAAGAGACACGCGGTGTACTGAAAGTCTTCTTGGAGAATGTCATCCGTGATGCCGTCACCTACTGTGAGCACGCCAAGCGGAAGACTGTCACAGCCATGGACGTGGTCTATGCACTGAAAAGGCAGGGCCGCACCCTGTACGGTTTTGGCGGCTAGTCTAACCCTACGGTTATGGCTAGAAATAACGGCTCTTTTCAGAGCCACCACATGATCAAGAAAGAATGTTGTTGATTTAAAGTAGATGAATGATGATAATCAGTACTATAATAATATAAATCAATTTAGGAATTACTATAAATCTAATCTTTTCATACTTACATTATCATCATATAGTATCAAATTACCATTGCCTTATATACAGAGTGAGAATGACATGTGAGTAGCCAAAGAGGTGCTATTACATAGCAACAAGGTGCCAAAAAATGCCGGTTTTATTTTTCGTGACCAATAAAGAAGAAAAAATATTAATCATGTATCGCTGTGCTCTAACATTGGTAGACTACGTTTTGATCATAAGCTAGGAATAACACGGCAGCAATACCAATATGTATGTATCACGTGCGTCCAAAGGAAATAAACGACAATGATATAGATATAAATCATTACTTCTTATGCAAAGTCTTAATTTCTTTCAATCGATCGAACGGCTGTAGATATACTTGGGATGGGGTGAGGTAGGAAGAGAAATGGGGGGGGGGGAGAGAATGAGTAGCATAAAAAAAGAAAGAATTGAAGAAAAAAAAGAGATAAAAGACGGCCTCCGCCCCTAATTATCCAGGTCGCTCTTTAGTCAGATTTTGCTACCTGAAAAAACCCGGCTAAACTCCTTATTTTAATTTCAGTACAAACAGATAATAAAGTGTGTTTCCCCCAATATCATTAAAAGCATGACATTTTCACGAAGGGTTTAGACTGTAATAGAGAAATGAATTGATATTTATCGAGGTGCATTTAAAAATACATAAATTTCTATTTTGACTGGTTCACATGAAGGCATTTTCCTATGTCCTGATGAAAAAAAAATTAATGAGTAAAACTGAAGAAAATATCACAATATTCAATTTTCATTACCCTCACTTAAAAACGAGGTTTTATTTTTTGAAAATTCACCAGGAAAGGGGGATTATTTTCATTCGACCTGATAATAATATTATTGTACAAGCTGTAACGACATATCGCCATTTTTCGTCAGTACTACATCACATCAGGTCGTCACTTTCCTACGTGGATATTAATTTAAAAGCATACTTCGCTCAGCATGTATCTATTATGATATCGTGCTTAACAACAAACTGGGATGTTGTCCTGAATAATATCTCGTTGAAAATACTATTATTAATTTTCAAAAGAGTTTTCACTGATCCCAAAAATAATAAGTTTGCCGGTCATACAAAAATAATAAGATAAAATCACCACACTCATTGCATAATAACACTTTGTCGCCATCTCTCGACCAGGGGCAGTACAGGCGCCCATTGGCCAATGAAAGACCGGGCTCATTTGCATACGGACCGCGCCGCACCGGACCCGGACGCGGTGTATAAATAGGGCGATTGGGACGGGCCAATCGCATTAGCAATCGAATATCTAATCGGTGCACACGCTTCGTTACATTCTTCACATACCAGCTTACATTCATCATGGCTCCAACAGGTCAAGTTGCCAAGAAAGGTTCCAAGAAAGCAGTCAAGGCCCCCCGGCCCAGCGGTGGCAAGAAGAGGCACAGGAAAAGGAAGGAGAGCTACGGAATCTACATCTACAAAGTCCTTAAGCAGGTTCACCCTGATACCGGAATTTCTAGCCGGGCCATGACGATCATGAACAGCTTCGTCAACGACATCTTCGAGCGGATTGCCGGCGAATCTTCTCGGCTGGCCCAATACAACAAGAAATCTACCATCAGCAGTCGTGAGATACAGACCGCCGTGCGCCTTCTTCTTCCAGGGGAGCTTGCTAAGCACGCCGTGAGTGAGGGCACCAAAGCGGTGACGAAGTATACCACATCTAAATAGAGGGAGTTCTACTCTTCATGTACAAACAACGGCCCTTTTCAGGGCCACACAAATATTCAAGAAAGAATGCATTATGTAGTATGAAGGAATAAATAAGCATATGAATGAACGGTCGAATAAATTAAACGAATGAAATTGTAAGTAATAATAATAGAGTAAAATGTAAGAAAATATGACAGATGAAAATGAATCTGTTGTGAAAATCAAGTTCGTGTGTACTGGGAAAGGTGCCGATGATAAGGAATGATCATGAATGATTATGCGTTTGAGAATGCATGCATGCATGCTATAGCATGCTATAAATGAATACTGAAAAATGAATACTGAATGGGGGGGGGGGTATAAAGACGGAGATACGGGATGCAAAGCAAATCCAAATTAGCATTTAATTTGCGTATGTTATTGACAAGACCGGGGTCTTGATTTTTCATTGACTCATGATGTCCCCGTTCCCTAGTTTCTTACATGTTGTTACCTTCTCAAAAAAAAAACCATCCAGAATCGGTCGCCCCGTGAATTTAGTTTACTATTACCGTAGTGAAATTCGTCACCCCTTTGGTGCCTTTACTCACGCAGTGCCGTTGTGCACAGCGCCACCACCATACCACGCTTCGCGCGTTATGACAATAGAGCAACACAACTGACCAATCACGAGAGCTCTGCGGACGGTGCCGTTGGGTTTGGGATCTCTCGGAGCTCTTATAAATAGCGGTCATATTTTCAGCGGCAGTCACTCATCTCGTCTTCTACGTTCGATTCGCAGACTTACCATCAGACAAGTAACCAACCATGGCACGCACCAAGCAGACGGCTCGCAAATCTACCGGAGGGAAGGCTCCCAGAAAGCAGTTGGCAACCAAGGCGGCCAGGAAGAGTGCCCCAGCCACCGGGGGAGTTAAAAAGCCACATAGGTACAGGCCTGGAACTGTCGCCCTGAGAGAGATTCGCCGCTACCAGAAGAGCACCGAGCTTCTGATCCGAAAACTCCCATTCCAGCGTCTAGTGAGGGAGATTGCCCAGGACTTCAAAACAGAGCTCCGCTTCCAGAGTTCCGCCGTGATGGCCCTTCAAGAAGCTAGCGAAGCCTATCTGGTCGGGCTATTTGAAGACACCAACCTGTGCGCCATCCATGCTAAGAGGGTTACCATCATGCCGAAAGATATCCAGCTGGCCCGTCGAATCCGTGGAGAACGCGCCTAGAGCGCCAATGCACTACAGCCTGTAGGGCATATAACCAAACGGCTCTTTTCAGAGCCACCATAACATCACGAAAGAATCACTGATATTATATGCAGTATATATGAATAATTGGTAAAAATAATGAATCCCTGGGGTAATTGAAATATTAAATAGATATAATGTACATCATACATATAACTTTGATCAAAATAGTGGTTGTGAGGGGGGGGGGGTAATTACCTGTAGTCGCATGAAGAGTGAGTGCGTATGTCACATGCCACTGTCACTGCTTGTCCTTATCTTGTACCATGACATCCTCCTCCCTCTTTCCTATTGAAATACAAAAAAATATATAGGAAATAAATAAATTACTGATAAAATCACCATAACAGTATATACACGCAGTCTTTATCATTTTTATTATTTTTAATATATAAAACAAACGTGGAATCACAAGCCTTCGCTTTCGGTTGTTTGATGATTTTGAAAGTAGGATTTATATAAGTTAGTTGGTATACTTGTTCTAATAAATATATTCCAGGGGTACATACTTTTTTCAAGTAGATCTCTTTGTAATTTTATTTGAATAAGAATTCACTTGCTATTCTGTTAATGAAATATAAAGTCAAAATAGATTCATGTATTCGTTATTGTATCGTATTTTGTTCAGGTAGGTATATCATGCAGCCATATTGCCACACAGTACACCACGAGCTTCCAAAACTGAGTTGTGTGTTCGATTATTTGAGGGATCATAATAAATTTTGGTGTGCACGTCATTATAATTTTTTCAAGAAAATGAAATAAATGGTGCACAGGAAAAGGTAGGGTTAGGGATAGTAAACAGATGAGAAGGATTCGCCGCAAGATGGCAGCAGTCACAAATATTGATTTTTGTTTCAGAGGCCGGACTGGCGATGGCGGTCAGCGAACCGTTGATTGGACAATAGTCGCAATACCCCGGCGGTAAATGCGAACGCCACATCGCGTATAAAAAGGCAGAAAAAAGCGCTGAGGAGTCATTACACGAATGCACACTGCTCCTGTCTGATCTTCAACTCGCTATCGGTTCATCTCATCAGTAAAACATCATGTCTGGAAGAGGAAAGAGTGGAAAGGCCCGAACCAAGGCAAAGACTCGCTCATCCCGTGCTGGTCTTCAGTTCCCAGTGGGACGTGTTCACCGATTTCTTCGAAAGGGCAGCTATGCACAGAGGGTAGGCGCTGGAGCACCCGTCTACATGGCTGCAGTACTGGAGTACCTGACTGCCGAAATCTTGGAACTCGCCGGTAATGCTGCTCGTGACAACAAGAAGTCTAGGATCATCCCTCGTCACCTTCAGCTCGCCGTACGCAACGACGAGGAACTGAACAAACTCTTGGGTGGTGTGACAATCGCACAAGGTGGCGTACTGCCAAACATCCAAGCCGTGTTGCTTCCAAAGAAAACCGCTAAATCAAGCTAGTTTGCCTCGGCGAACCCCCATTTCAACGGCCCTTATCAGGGCCACCAAATATTCACGAAAGAATTTTTTCATTGGTATCCATCCCTCTTTCTCTCTCACTAACTCTATACAGATAAGGTACATGATGTGACTGATAAGAAAGATGAATTATGTCCAGTCATTTTAAGGATTTCAAATGAATACTGACAAATAATTTAGAAGATAAATGATGTCAAATAACTAAATTGAGTTCAGGGAGGCTCAACATGTTAATTTGAATAGAATTCCTAACAATTTAGTAACATGAAATTTCAAATAACGGGGGTGCGCTGGAAGGAATAATATGCATAGACGTAGAAGAAGAAGAAGTAGTAGTAGTAGTAGTAGTAGTAGTAAGAGTAGTAGTAGTAGTAGTAAGAGTAGTAGTAGTAATAGTAGTAAGAGTAGTAGTAGTAGTAGTAGTAGTAAGAGTAGTAATAGTAGTAGTAGTAGTAGTAGTAGTAGTAGTAGTAGTAGTGGTATGTCAAACTCAGGAAGTCCTAAACTATCGTCATAACGAGTGCCAAAGTTTCTTCAATCATTCAGATTACAGTAAATGTCACACATTCTTGATGTCGACCAACGCCCCCTTGTGGCGAGTTTTTCCTAGTCTCGGTGTTCTGGCATTAAAATCAGTGGCTGTATTTACTACGCCATGATGGTAATACCGAACAAAGATTTTTTAAATGTTTTATCAATGATAGCATGCGGACGAATATAAAAGGACATGTGCATGTTTATGGGCGAAAAATCTGTAAAAAATAATAATGATATAGAAATATCGTTACAAATTGCCTTCGAAAAGGAAAATAACGGGAGGGGTATTTGGTAATAATAAGTAGAAGAAGAATAATAGGAAGAGGAAGAACAGGGAAAAGGGAAGAGGAAGAAGAATCTACTCATGTTAGCAGAAGCCCTAGTAAAATGGGCAACACAGTAGTGGGGCGGGCAGGCTGGGGAGGTTTCCTACCACGTACGCAACCATGACGTATAATGATCATTTCGCGGTGAGGCGGGCACTTGTTTTGTTCACGCCGCAACTGTACAGACGTATACCAAAATGGCTGAGAAGGACACCAAGAATGCTCCTAAGAAGAAACCAGCGACCCATCCGCCTGCTGCTGAGATGGTTATGACAGCAATCACCGAACTGAAGGAGCGGAATGGATCTTCGCTGCAGGCAATCAAGAAGTACATCGAGCAGAACTTCGATGTCCAGATGGACCGACAGCTCATATTCATCAAGAGGGCTCTGAAGGCTGGTGTGGTGAAGGGCAAACTTACGCAGACGAAGGGTAAAGGTGCTTCGGGGTCATTCAAGTTGAATGTGCAAGCAGCCAAGGCACAGGCAGTGGAGAAGGCCAAGAAGGAAAAGGAGAAGGTCAAGAAGGAGAAAGAGAAGGAGAAGGCCAAGGCGAAAGCTGCAGCCCAGAAGGAGAAAAAGCAGAAGGCAGCCGCCGCTAAGAAGGCAAAGGCAGCACCAAAGAAAGTGAAGAAGCCAGTGAAGAAGACTACTGAGAAGAAAGAGAAGAAAAAGACACCAAAGAAGAAAGTCCCTGCCAAGAAATCGACACCCAAGAAGGCGACCAAGAAGGCGGTAGCCAAGAAACCAAAGGCTTCGAACCCCAAGAAACCCGCGGCAAAGAAGGTGACAAAGAAATCCAAGTGATTTCTGGATAGCCACTTTCCAGTGCCAACCAAACGGCTCTTTTCAGAGCCACCACATTTCCATGAAAGAATACTTGTCTTAATGAAATAATAATAACAGTAATAATAACAACAAAAATAATAATGATAATAAACATTATTTATAGTATGAACCAATTCTGTGACCACTCGCACTGGTATAAGTCGGATTCTAATGCAAAAAAATTAAAGAATGAAGATTATATATTTATTAAATGGCTAGGTAATTGGACACTATTATCATATTATAAGAAGGAGGAACAAGGGGGCGGGATGTGAATGACATATAAGGTATAAAAATGTATATGAAACTAATTATATATGAAGTTAACATATATCGTGGAAAAAAAAATAACACGAAGAGAAAGGAAGAAAACGTAAGAAATAAATAATGCAAAGAAAATGAACTGGAGAGGGAGATCGGTATTATTGATGAAATTTAAGATGTTGCCTTATATTTGAGTACTATTGACAATATCTTCCGAGAATTATGCATTTTGTTTTTTCCTAAGGGTCATTATTCCGTGCGTTTTCAGGGCGGGGGGGGGGGAGGGACTCTTTCAGAAATCATATCGGCGTCGGCACAAGGGGGCGCTCTGACGTGAGTGCCATTCGCCGCCGGGTCGGCGCGGTGACGAGTTTCGTCACCCACGTCCGCAATCTGACCACAATAGCCGCTGTTCTCGCAAATTACCTCATTCGCTCAGCGTAACATCCAGTCTTCAGTATCGTACACAACTAGCTCTCATAAATCAAGATGTCAGGTCGCGGAAAAGGAGGAAAGGGTCTTGGAAAGGGTGGTGCCAAGCGTCATCGCAAGGTTCTACGAGACAACATCCAAGGTATCACGAAGCCTGCTATCCGCCGTCTAGCAAGAAGAGGTGGAGTCAAAAGAATCTCTGGTCTCATCTACGAAGAGACACGCGGTGTACTGAAAGTCTTCTTGGAGAATGTCATCCGTGATGCCGTCACCTACTGTGAGCACGCCAAGCGGAAGACTGTCACAGCCATGGACGTGGTCTATGCACTGAAAAGGCAGGGCCGCACCCTGTACGGTTTTGGCGGCTAGTCTAACCCTACGGTTATGGCTAGAAATAACGGCTCTTTTCAGAGCCACCACATGATCAAGAAAGAATGTTGTTGATTTAAAGTAGATGAATGATGATAATCAGTACTATAATAATATAAATCAATTTAGGAATTACTATAAATCTAATCTTTTCATACTTACATTATCATCATATAGTATCAAATTACCATTGCCTTATATACAGAGTGAGAATGACATGTGAGTAGCCAAAGAGGTGCTATTACATAGCAACAAGGTGCCAAAAAATGCCGGTTTTATTTTTCGTGACCAATAAAGAAGAAAAAATATTAATCATGTATCGCTGTGCTCTAACATTGGTAGACTACGTTTTGATCATAAGCTAGGAATAACACGGCAGCAATACCAATATGTATGTATCACGTGCGTCCAAAGGAAATAAACGACAATGATATAGATATAAATCATTACTTCTTATGCAAAGTCTTAATTTCTTTCAATCGATCGAACGGCTGTAGATATACTTGGGATGGGGTGAGGTAGGAAGAGAAATGGGGGGGGGGGAGAGAATGAGTAGCATAAAAAAAGAAAGAATTGAAGAAAAAAAAGAGATAAAAGACGGCCTCCGCCCCTAATTATCCAGGTCGCTCTTTAGTCAGATTTTGCTACCTGAAAAAACCCGGCTAAACTCCTTATTTTAATTTCAGTACAAACAGATAATAAAGTGTGTTTCCCCCAATATCATTAAAAGCATGACATTTTCACGAAGGGTTTAGACTGTAATAGAGAAATGAATTGATATTTATCGAGGTGCATTTAAAAATACATAAATTTCTATTTTGACTGGTTCACATGAAGGCATTTTCCTATGTCCTGATGAAAAAAAAATTAATGAGTAAAACTGAAGAAAATATCACAATATTCAATTTTCATTACCCTCACTTAAAAACGAGGTTTTATTTTTTGAAAATTCACCAGGAAAGGGGGATTATTTTCATTCGACCTGATAATAATATTATTGTACAAGCTGTAACGACATATCGCCATTTTTCGTCAGTACTACATCACATCAGGTCGTCACTTTCCTACGTGGATATTAATTTAAAAGCATACTTCGCTCAGCATGTATCTATTATGATATCGTGCTTAACAACAAACTGGGATGTTGTCCTGAATAATATCTCGTTGAAAATACTATTATTAATTTTCAAAAGAGTTTTCACTGATCCCAAAAATAATAAGTTTGCCGGTCATACAAAAATAATAAGATAAAATCACCACACTCATTGCATAATAACACTTTGTCGCCATCTCTCGACCAGGGGCAGTACAGGCGCCCATTGGCCAATGAAAGACCGGGCTCATTTGCATACGGACCGCGCCGCACCGGACCCGGACGCGGTGTATAAATAGGGCGATTGGGACGGGCCAATCGCATTAGCAATCGAATATCTAATCGGTGCACACGCTTCGTTACATTCTTCACATACCAGCTTACATTCATCATGGCTCCAACAGGTCAAGTTGCCAAGAAAGGTTCCAAGAAAGCAGTCAAGGCCCCCCGGCCCAGCGGTGGCAAGAAGAGGCACAGGAAAAGGAAGGAGAGCTACGGAATCTACATCTACAAAGTCCTTAAGCAGGTTCACCCTGATACCGGAATTTCTAGCCGGGCCATGACGATCATGAACAGCTTCGTCAACGACATCTTCGAGCGGATTGCCGGCGAATCTTCTCGGCTGGCCCAATACAACAAGAAATCTACCATCAGCAGTCGTGAGATACAGACCGCCGTGCGCCTTCTTCTTCCAGGGGAGCTTGCTAAGCACGCCGTGAGTGAGGGCACCAAAGCGGTGACGAAGTATACCACATCTAAATAGAGGGAGTTCTACTCTTCATGTACAAACAACGGCCCTTTTCAGGGCCACACAAATATTCAAGAAAGAATGCATTATGTAGTATGAAGGAATAAATAAGCATATGAATGAACGGTCGAATAAATTAAACGAATGAAATTGTAAGTAATAATAATAGAGTAAAATGTAAGAAAATATGACAGATGAAAATGAATCTGTTGTGAAAATCAAGTTCGTGTGTACTGGGAAAGGTGCCGATGATAAGGAATGATCATGAATGATTATGCGTTTGAGAATGCATGCATGCATGCTATAGCATGCTATAAATGAATACTGAAAAATGAATACTGAATGGGGGGGGGGGTATAAAGACGGAGATACGGGATGCAAAGCAAATCCAAATTAGCATTTAATTTGCGTATGTTATTGACAAGACCGGGGTCTTGATTTTTCATTGACTCATGATGTCCCCGTTCCCTAGTTTCTTACATGTTGTTACCTTCTCAAAAAAAAAACCATCCAGAATCGGTCGCCCCGTGAATTTAGTTTACTATTACCGTAGTGAAATTCGTCACCCCTTTGGTGCCTTTACTCACGCAGTGCCGTTGTGCACAGCGCCACCACCATACCACGCTTCGCGCGTTATGACAATAGAGCAACACAACTGACCAATCACGAGAGCTCTGCGGACGGTGCCGTTGGGTTTGGGATCTCTCGGAGCTCTTATAAATAGCGGTCATATTTTCAGCGGCAGTCACTCATCTCGTCTTCTACGTTCGATTCGCAGACTTACCATCAGACAAGTAACCAACCATGGCACGCACCAAGCAGACGGCTCGCAAATCTACCGGAGGGAAGGCTCCCAGAAAGCAGTTGGCAACCAAGGCGGCCAGGAAGAGTGCCCCAGCCACCGGGGGAGTTAAAAAGCCACATAGGTACAGGCCTGGAACTGTCGCCCTGAGAGAGATTCGCCGCTACCAGAAGAGCACCGAGCTTCTGATCCGAAAACTCCCATTCCAGCGTCTAGTGAGGGAGATTGCCCAGGACTTCAAAACAGAGCTCCGCTTCCAGAGTTCCGCCGTGATGGCCCTTCAAGAAGCTAGCGAAGCCTATCTGGTCGGGCTATTTGAAGACACCAACCTGTGCGCCATCCATGCTAAGAGGGTTACCATCATGCCGAAAGATATCCAGCTGGCCCGTCGAATCCGTGGAGAACGCGCCTAGAGCGCCAATGCACTACAGCCTGTAGGGCATATAACCAAACGGCTCTTTTCAGAGCCACCATAACATCACGAAAGAATCACTGATATTATATGCAGTATATATGAATAATTGGTAAAAATAATGAATCCCTGGGGTAATTGAAATATTAAATAGATATAATGTACATCATACATATAACTTTGATCAAAATAGTGGTTGTGAGGGGGGGGGGGGTAATTACCTGTAGTCGCATGAAGAGTGAGTGCGTATGTCACATGCCACTGTCACTGCTTGTCCTTATCTTGTACCATGACATCCTCCTCCCTCTTTCCTATTGAAATACAAAAAAATATATAGGAAATAAATAAATTACTGATAAAATCACCATAACAGTATATACACGCAGTCTTTATCATTTTTATTATTTTTAATATATAAAACAAACGTGGAATCACAAGCCTTCGCTTTCGGTTGTTTGATGATTTTGAAAGTAGGATTTATATAAGTTAGTTGGTATACTTGTTCTAATAAATATATTCCAGGGGTACATACTTTTTTCAAGTAGATCTCTTTGTAATTTTATTTGAATAAGAATTCACTTGCTATTCTGTTAATGAAATATAAAGTCAAAATAGATTCATGTATTCGTTATTGTATCGTATTTTGTTCAGGTAGGTATATCATGCAGCCATATTGCCACACAGTACACCACGAGCTTCCAAAACTGAGTTGTGTGTTCGATTATTTGAGGGATCATAATAAATTTTGGTGTGCACGTCATTATAATTTTTTCAAGAAAATGAAATAAATGGTGCACAGGAAAAGGTAGGGTTAGGGATAGTAAACAGATGAGAAGGATTCGCCGCAAGATGGCAGCAGTCACAAATATTGATTTTTGTTTCAGAGGCCGGACTGGCGACGGCGGTCAGCGAACCGTTGATTGGACAATAGTCGCAATACCCCGGCGGTAAATGCGAACGCCACATCGCGTATAAAAAGGCAGAAAAAAGCGCTGAGGAGTCATTACACGAATGCACACTGCTCCTGTCTGATCTTCAACTCGCTATCGGTTCATCTCATCAGTAAAACATCATGTCTGGAAGAGGAAAGAGTGGAAAGGCCCGAACCAAGGCAAAGACTCGCTCATCCCGTGCTGGTCTTCAGTTCCCAGTGGGACGTGTTCACCGATTTCTTCGAAAGGGCAGCTATGCACAGAGGGTAGGCGCTGGAGCACCCGTCTACATGGCTGCAGTACTGGAGTACCTGACTGCCGAAATCTTGGAACTCGCCGGTAATGCTGCTCGTGACAACAAGAAGTCTAGGATCATCCCTCGTCACCTTCAGCTCGCCGTACGCAACGACGAGGAACTGAACAAACTCTTGGGTGGTGTGACAATCGCACAAGGTGGCGTACTGCCAAACATCCAAGCCGTGTTGCTTCCAAAGAAAACCGCTAAATCAAGCTAGTTTGCCTCGGCGAACCCCCATTTCAACGGCCCTTATCAGGGCCACCAAATATTCACGAAAGAATTGTTTTTTTTTTCATTGGTATCCATCCCTCTTTCTCTCTCACTAACTCTATACAGATAAGGTACATGATGTGACTGATAAGAAAGATGAATTATGTCCAGTCATTTTAAGGATTTCAAATGAATACTGACAAATAATTTAGAAGATAAATGATGTCAAATAACTAAATTGAGTTCAGGGAGGCTCAACATGTTAATTTGAATAGAATTCCTAACAATTTAGTAACATGAAATTTCAAATAACGGGGGTGCGCTGGAAGGAATAATATGCATAGACGTAGAAGAAGAAGAAGTAGTAGTAGTAGTAGTAGTAGTAGTAAGAGTAGTAGTAGTAGTAGTAAGAGTAGTAGTAGTAATAGTAGTAAGAGTAGTAGTAGTAGTAGTAGTAGTAAGAGTAGTAATAGTAGTAGTAGTAGTAGTAGTAGTAGTAGTAGTAGTGGTATGTCAAACTCAGGAAGTCCTAAACTATCGTCATAACGAGTGCCAAAGTTTCTTCAATCATTCAGATTACAGTAAATGTCACACATTCTTGATGTCGACCAACGCCCCCTTGTGGCGAGTTTTTCCTAGTCTCGGTGTTCTGGCATTAAAATCAGTGGCTGTATTTACTACGCCATGATGGTAATACCGAACAAAGATTTTTTAAATGTTTTATCAATGATAGCATGCGGACGAATATAAAAGGACATGTGCATGTTTATGGGCGAAAAATCTGTAAAAAATAATAATGATATAGAAATATCGTTACAAATTGCCTTCGAAAAGGAAAATAACGGGAGGGGTATTTGGTAATAATAAGTAGAAGAAGAATAATAGGAAGAGGAAGAACAGGGAAAAGGGAAGAGGAAGAAGAATCTACTCATGTGAATAATATCTCGTTGAAAATACTATTATTAATTTTCAAAAGAGTTTTCACTGATCCCAAAAATAATAAGTTTGCCGGTCATACAAAAATAATAAGATAAAATCACCACACTCATTGCATAATAACACTTTGTCGCCATCTCTCGACCAGGGGCAGTACAGGCGCCCATTGGCCAATGAAAGACCGGGCTCATTTGCATACGGACCGCGCCGCACCGGACCCGGACGCGGTGTATAAATAGGGCGATTGGGACGGGCCAATCGCATTAGCAATCGAATATCTAATCGGTGCACACGCTTCGTTACATTCTTCACATACCAGCTTACATTCATCATGGCTCCAACAGGTCAAGTTGCCAAGAAAGGTTCCAAGAAAGCAGTCAAGGCCCCCCGGCCCAGCGGTGGCAAGAAGAGGCACAGGAAAAGGAAGGAGAGCTACGGAATCTACATCTACAAAGTCCTTAAGCAGGTTCACCCTGATACCGGAATTTCTAGCCGGGCCATGACGATCATGAACAGCTTCGTCAACGACATCTTCGAGCGGATTGCCGGCGAATCTTCTCGGCTGGCCCAATACAACAAGAAATCTACCATCAGCAGTCGTGAGATACAGACCGCCGTGCGCCTTCTTCTTCCAGGGGAGCTTGCTAAGCACGCCGTGAGTGAGGGCACCAAAGCGGTGACGAAGTATACCACATCTAAATAGAGGGAGTTCTACTCTTCATGTACAAACAACGGCCCTTTTCAGGGCCACACAAATATTCAAGAAAGAATGCATTATGTAGTATGAAGGAATAAATAAGCATATGAATGAACGGTCGAATAAATTAAACGAATGAAATTGTAAGTAATAATAATAGAGTAAAATGTAAGAAAATATGACAGATGAAAATGAATCTGTTGTGAAAATCAAGTTCGTGTGTACTGGGAAAGGTGCCGATGATAAGGAATGATCATGAATGATTATGCGTTTGAGAATGCATGCATGCATGCTATAGCATGCTATAAATGAATACTGAAAAATGAATACTGAATGGGGGGGGGGGTATAAAGACGGAGATACGGGATGCAAAGCAAATCCAAATTAGCATTTAATTTGCGTATGTTATTGACAAGACCGGGGTCTTGATTTTTCATTGACTCATGATGTCCCCGTTCCCTAGTTTCTTACATGTTGTTACCTTCTCAAAAAAAAAACCATCCAGAATCGGTCGCCCCGTGAATTTAGTTTACTATTACCGTAGTGAAATTCGTCACCCCTTTGGTGCCTTTACTCACGCAGTGCCGTTGTGCACAGCGCCACCACCATACCACGCTTCGCGCGTTATGACAATAGAGCAACACAACTGACCAATCACGAGAGCTCTGCGGACGGTGCCGTTGGGTTTGGGATCTCTCGGAGCTCTTATAAATAGCGGTCATATTTTCAGCGGCAGTCACTCATCTCGTCTTCTACGTTCGATTCGCAGACTTACCATCAGACAAGTAACCAACCATGGCACGCACCAAGCAGACGGCTCGCAAATCTACCGGAGGGAAGGCTCCCAGAAAGCAGTTGGCAACCAAGGCGGCCAGGAAGAGTGCCCCAGCCACCGGGGGAGTTAAAAAGCCACATAGGTACAGGCCTGGAACTGTCGCCCTGAGAGAGATTCGCCGCTACCAGAAGAGCACCGAGCTTCTGATCCGAAAACTCCCATTCCAGCGTCTAGTGAGGGAGATTGCCCAGGACTTCAAAACAGAGCTCCGCTTCCAGAGTTCCGCCGTGATGGCCCTTCAAGAAGCTAGCGAAGCCTATCTGGTCGGGCTATTTGAAGACACCAACCTGTGCGCCATCCATGCTAAGAGGGTTACCATCATGCCGAAAGATATCCAGCTGGCCCGTCGAATCCGTGGAGAACGCGCCTAGAGCGCCAATGCACTACAGCCTGTAGGGCATATAACCAAACGGCTCTTTTCAGAGCCACCATAACATCACGAAAGAATCACTGATATTATATGCAGTATATATGAATAATTGGTAAAAATAATGAATCCCTGGGGTAATTGAAATATTAAATAGATATAATGTACATCATACATATAACTTTGATCAAAATAGTGGTTGTGAGGGGGGGGGGGGTAATTACCTGTAGTCGCATGAAGAGTGAGTGCGTATGTCACATGCCACTGTCACTGCTTGTCCTTATCTTGTACCATGACATCCTCCTCCCTCTTTCCTATTGAAATACAAAAAAATATATAGGAAATAAATAAATTACTGATAAAATCACCATAACAGTATATACACGCAGTCTTTATCATTTTTATTATTTTTAATATATAAAACAAACGTGGAATCACAAGCCTTCGCTTTCGGTTGTTTGATGATTTTGAAAGTAGGATTTATATAAGTTAGTTGGTATACTTGTTCTAATAAATATATTCCAGGGGTACATACTTTTTTCAAGTAGATCTCTTTGTAATTTTATTTGAATAAGAATTCACTTGCTATTCTGTTAATGAAATATAAAGTCAAAATAGATTCATGTATTCGTTATTGTATCGTATTTTGTTCAGGTAGGTATATCATGCAGCCATATTGCCACACAGTACACCACGAGCTTCCAAAACTGAGTTGTGTGTTCGATTATTTGAGGGATCATAATAAATTTTGGTGTGCACGTCATTATAATTTTTTCAAGAAAATGAAATAAATGGTGCACAGGAAAAGGTAGGGTTAGGGATAGTAAACAGATGAGAAGGATTCGCCGCAAGATGGCAGCAGTCACAAATATTGATTTTTGTTTCAGAGGCCGGACTGGCGACGGCGGTCAGCGAACCGTTGATTGGACAATAGTCGCAATACCCCGGCGGTAAATGCGAACGCCACATCGCGTATAAAAAGGCAGAAAAAAGCGCTGAGGAGTCATTACACGAATGCACACTGCTCCTGTCTGATCTTCAACTCGCTATCGGTTCATCTCATCAGTAAAACATCATGTCTGGAAGAGGAAAGAGTGGAAAGGCCCGAACCAAGGCAAAGACTCGCTCATCCCGTGCTGGTCTTCAGTTCCCAGTGGGACGTGTTCACCGATTTCTTCGAAAGGGCAGCTATGCACAGAGGGTAGGCGCTGGAGCACCCGTCTACATGGCTGCAGTACTGGAGTACCTGACTGCCGAAATCTTGGAACTCGCCGGTAATGCTGCTCGTGACAACAAGAAGTCTAGGATCATCCCTCGTCACCTTCAGCTCGCCGTACGCAACGACGAGGAACTGAACAAACTCTTGGGTGGTGTGACAATCGCACAAGGTGGCGTACTGCCAAACATCCAAGCCGTGTTGCTTCCAAAGAAAACCGCTAAATCAAGCTAGTTTGCCTCGGCGAACCCCCATTTCAACGGCCCTTATCAGGGCCACCAAATATTCACGAAAGAAATGTTTTTTTTTTCATTGGTATCCATCCCTCTTTCTCTCTCACTAACTCTATACAGATAAGGTACATGATGTGACTGATAAGAAAGATGAATTATGTCCAGTCATTTTAAGGATTTCAAATGAATACTGACAAATAATTTAGAAGATAAATGATGTCAAATAACTAAATTGAGTTCAGGGAGGCTCAACATGTTAATTTGAATAGAATTCCTAACAATTTAGTAACATGAAATTTCAAATAACGGGGGTGCGCTGGAAGGAATAATATGCATAGACGTAGAAGAAGAAGAAGTAGTAGTAGTAGTAGTAGTAGTAGTAAGAGTAGTAGTAGTAGTAGTAAGAGTAGTAGTAGTAATAGTAGTAAGAGTAGTAGTAGTAGTAGTAGTAGTAAGAGTAGTAATAGTAGTAGTAGTAGTAGTAGTAGTAGTAGTAGTAGTAGTGGTGGTATGTCAAACTCAGGAAGTCCTAAACTATCGTCATAACGAGTGCCAAAGTTTCTTCAATCATTCAGATTACAGTAAATGTCACACATTCTTGATGTCGACCAACGCCCCCTTGTGGCGAGTTTTTCCTAGTCTCGGTGTTCTGGCATTAAAATCAGTGGCTGTATTTACTACGCCATGATGGTAATACCGAACAAAGATTTTTTAAATGTTTTATCAATGATAGCATGCGGACGAATATAAAAGGACATGTGCATGTTTATGGGCGAAAAATCTGTAAAAAATAATAATGATATAGAAATATCGTTACAAATTGCCTTCGAAAAGGAAAATAACGGGAGGGGTATTTGGTAATAATAAGTAGAAGAAGAATAATAGGAAGAGGAAGAACAGGGAAAAGGGAAGAGGAAGAAGAATCTACTCATGTTA
Source organism: Lytechinus pictus (assembly GCF_037042905.1). NCBI lineage: Eukaryota > Metazoa > Echinodermata > Echinoidea > Temnopleuroida > Toxopneustidae > Lytechinus > Lytechinus pictus. The sequence continues at coordinate 33,027 of NW_026974177.1, read as the reverse complement.
GCAGAAGCCCTAGTAAAATGGGCAACACAGTAGTGGGGCGGGCAGGCTGGGGAGGTTTCCTACCACGTACGCAACCATGACGTATAATGATCATTTCGCGGTGAGGCGGGCACTTGTTTTGTTCACGCCGCAACTGTACAGACGTATACCAAAATGGCTGAGAAGGACACCAAGAATGCTCCTAAGAAGAAACCAGCGACCCATCCGCCTGCTGCTGAGATGGTTATGACAGCAATCACCGAACTGAAGGAGCGGAATGGATCTTCGCTGCAGGCAATCAAGAAGTACATCGAGCAGAACTTCGATGTCCAGATGGACCGACAGCTCATATTCATCAAGAGGGCTCTGAAGGCTGGTGTGGTGAAGGGCAAACTTACGCAGACGAAGGGTAAAGGTGCTTCGGGGTCATTCAAGTTGAATGTGCAAGCAGCCAAGGCACAGGCAGTGGAGAAGGCCAAGAAGGAAAAGGAGAAGGTCAAGAAGGAGAAAGAGAAGGAGAAGGCCAAGGCGAAAGCTGCAGCCCAGAAGGAGAAAAAGCAGAAGGCAGCCGCCGCTAAGAAGGCAAAGGCAGCACCAAAGAAAGTGAAGAAGCCAGTGAAGAAGACTACTGAGAAGAAAGAGAAGAAAAAGACACCAAAGAAGAAAGTCCCTGCCAAGAAATCGACACCCAAGAAGGCGACCAAGAAGGCGGTAGCCAAGAAACCAAAGGCTTCGAACCCCAAGAAACCCGCGGCAAAGAAGGTGACAAAGAAATCCAAGTGATTTCTGGATAGCCACTTTCCAGTGCCAACCAAACGGCTCTTTTCAGAGCCACCACATTTCCATGAAAGAATACTTGTCTTAATGAAATAATAATAACAGTAATAATAACAACAAAAATAATAATGATAATAAACATTATTTATAGTATGAACCAATTCTGTGACCACTCGCACTGGTATAAGTCGGATTCTAATGCAAAAAAATTAAAGAATGAAGATTATATATTTATTAAATGGCTAGGTAATTGGACACTATTATCATATTATAAGAAGGAGGAACAAGGGGGCGGGATGTGAATGACATATAAGGTATAAAAATGTATATGAAACTAATTATATATGAAGTTAACATATATCGTGGAAAAAAAAATAACACGAAGAGAAAGGAAGAAAACGTAAGAAATAAATAATGCAAAGAAAATGAACTGGAGAGGGAGATCGGTATTATTGATGAAATTTAAGATGTTGCCTTATATTTGAGTACTATTGACAATATCTTCCGAGAATTATGCATTTTGTTTTTTCCTAAGGGTCATTATTCCGTGCGTTTTCAGGGCGGGGGGGGGGGGGGGGAGGGACTCTTTCAGAAATCATATCGGCGTCGGCACAAGGGGGCGCTCTGACGTGAGTGCCATTCGCCGCCGGGTCGGCGCGGTGACGAGTTTCGTCACCCACGTCCGCAATCTGACCACAATAGCCGCTGTTCTCGCAAATTACCTCATTCGCTCAGCGTAACATCCAGTCTTCAGTATCGTACACAACTAGCTCTCATAAATCAAGATGTCAGGTCGCGGAAAAGGAGGAAAGGGTCTTGGAAAGGGTGGTGCCAAGCGTCATCGCAAGGTTCTACGAGACAACATCCAAGGTATCACGAAGCCTGCTATCCGCCGTCTAGCAAGAAGAGGTGGAGTCAAAAGAATCTCTGGTCTCATCTACGAAGAGACACGCGGTGTACTGAAAGTCTTCTTGGAGAATGTCATCCGTGATGCCGTCACCTACTGTGAGCACGCCAAGCGGAAGACTGTCACAGCCATGGACGTGGTCTATGCACTGAAAAGGCAGGGCCGCACCCTGTACGGTTTTGGCGGCTAGTCTAACCCTACGGTTATGGCTAGAAATAACGGCTCTTTTCAGAGCCACCACATGATCAAGAAAGAATGTTGTTGATTTAAAGTAGATGAATGATGATAATCAGTACTATAATAATATAAATCAATTTAGGAATTACTATAAATCTAATCTTTTCATACTTACATTATCATCATATAGTATCAAATTACCATTGCCTTATATACAGAGTGAGAATGACATGTGAGTAGCCAAAGAGGTGCTATTACATAGCAACAAGGTGCCAAAAAATGCCGGTTTTATTTTTCGTGACCAATAAAGAAGAAAAAATATTAATCATGTATCGCTGTGCTCTAACATTGGTAGACTACGTTTTGATCATAAGCTAGGAATAACACGGCAGCAATACCAATATGTATGTATCACGTGCGTCCAAAGGAAATAAACGACAATGATATAGATATAAATCATTACTTCTTATGCAAAGTCTTAATTTCTTTCAATCGATCGAACGGCTGTAGATATACTTGGGATGGGGTGAGGTAGGAAGAGAAATGGGGGGGGGGGGAGAGAATGAGTAGCATAAAAAAAGAAAGAATTGAAGAAAAAAAAGAGATAAAAGACGGCCTCCGCCCCTAATTATCCAGGTCGCTCTTTAGTCAGATTTTGCTACCTGAAAAAACCCGGCTAAACTCCTTATTTTAATTTCAGTACAAACAGATAATAAAGTGTGTTTCCCCCAATATCATTAAAAGCATGACATTTTCACGAAGGGTTTAGACTGTAATAGAGAAATGAATTGATATTTATCGAGGTGCATTTAAAAATACATAAATTTCTATTTTGACTGGTTCACATGAAGGCATTTTCCTATGTCCTGATGAAAAAAAAATTAATGAGTAAAACTGAAGAAAATATCACAATATTCAATTTTCATTACCCTCACTTAAAAACGAGGTTTTATTTTTTGAAAATTCACCAGGAAAGGGGGATTATTTTCATTCGACCTGATAATAATATTATTGTACAAGCTGTAACGACATATCGCCATTTTTCGTCAGTACTACATCACATCAGGTCGTCACTTTCCTACGTGGATATTAATTTAAAAGCATACTTCGCTCAGCATGTATCTATTATGATATCGTGCTTAACAACAAACTGGGATGTTGTCCTGAATAATATCTCGTTGAAAATACTATTATTAATTTTCAAAAGAGTTTTCACTGATCCCAAAAATAATAAGTTTGCCGGTCATACAAAAATAATAAGATAAAATCACCACACTCATTGCATAATAACACTTTGTCGCCATCTCTCGACCAGGGGCAGTACAGGCGCCCATTGGCCAATGAAAGACCGGGCTCATTTGCATACGGACCGCGCCGCACCGGACCCGGACGCGGTGTATAAATAGGGCGATTGGGACGGGCCAATCGCATTAGCAATCGAATATCTAATCGGTGCACACGCTTCGTTACATTCTTCACATACCAGCTTACATTCATCATGGCTCCAACAGGTCAAGTTGCCAAGAAAGGTTCCAAGAAAGCAGTCAAGGCCCCCCGGCCCAGCGGTGGCAAGAAGAGGCACAGGAAAAGGAAGGAGAGCTACGGAATCTACATCTACAAAGTCCTTAAGCAGGTTCACCCTGATACCGGAATTTCTAGCCGGGCCATGACGATCATGAACAGCTTCGTCAACGACATCTTCGAGCGGATTGCCGGCGAATCTTCTCGGCTGGCCCAATACAACAAGAAATCTACCATCAGCAGTCGTGAGATACAGACCGCCGTGCGCCTTCTTCTTCCAGGGGAGCTTGCTAAGCACGCCGTGAGTGAGGGCACCAAAGCGGTGACGAAGTATACCACATCTAAATAGAGGGAGTTCTACTCTTCATGTACAAACAACGGCCCTTTTCAGGGCCACACAAATATTCAAGAAAGAATGCATTATGTAGTATGAAGGAATAAATAAGCATATGAATGAACGGTCGAATAAATTAAACGAATGAAATTGTAAGTAATAATAATAGAGTAAAATGTAAGAAAATATGACAGATGAAAATGAATCTGTTGTGAAAATCAAGTTCGTGTGTACTGGGAAAGGTGCCGATGATAAGGAATGATCATGAATGATTATGCGTTTGAGAATGCATGCATGCATGCTATAGCATGCTATAAATGAATACTGAAAAATGAATACTGAATGGGGGGGGGGGGGTATAAAGACGGAGATACGGGATGCAAAGCAAATCCAAATTAGCATTTAATTTGCGTATGTTATTGACAAGACCGGGGTCTTGATTTTTCATTGACTCATGATGTCCCCGTTCCCTAGTTTCTTACATGTTGTTACCTTCTCAAAAAAAAAACCATCCAGAATCGGTCGCCCCGTGAATTTAGTTTACTATTACCGTAGTGAAATTCGTCACCCCTTTGGTGCCTTTACTCACGCAGTGCCGTTGTGCACAGCGCCACCACCATACCACGCTTCGCGCGTTATGACAATAGAGCAACACAACTGACCAATCACGAGAGCTCTGCGGACGGTGCCGTTGGGTTTGGGATCTCTCGGAGCTCTTATAAATAGCGGTCATATTTTCAGCGGCAGTCACTCATCTCGTCTTCTACGTTCGATTCGCAGACTTACCATCAGACAAGTAACCAACCATGGCACGCACCAAGCAGACGGCTCGCAAATCTACCGGAGGGAAGGCTCCCAGAAAGCAGTTGGCAACCAAGGCGGCCAGGAAGAGTGCCCCAGCCACCGGGGGAGTTAAAAAGCCACATAGGTACAGGCCTGGAACTGTCGCCCTGAGAGAGATTCGCCGCTACCAGAAGAGCACCGAGCTTCTGATCCGAAAACTCCCATTCCAGCGTCTAGTGAGGGAGATTGCCCAGGACTTCAAAACAGAGCTCCGCTTCCAGAGTACCGCCGTGATGGCCCTTCAAGAAGCTAGCGAAGCCTATCTGGTCGGGCTATTTGAAGACACCAACCTGTGCGCCATCCATGCTAAGAGGGTTACCATCATGCCGAAAGATATCCAGCTGGCCCGTCGAATCCGTGGAGAACGCGCCTAGAGCGCCAATGCACTACAGCCTGTAGGGCATATAACCAAACGGCTCTTTTCAGAGCCACCATAACATCACGAAAGAATCACTGATATTATATGCAGTATATATGAATAATTGGTAAAAATAATGAATCCCTGGGGTAATTGAAATATTAAATAGATATAATGTACATCATACATATAACTTTGATCAAAATAGTGGTTGTGAGGGGGGGGGGGTAATTACCTGTAGTCGCATGAAGAGTGAGTGCGTATGTCACATGCCACTGTCACTGCTTGTCCTTATCTTGTACCATGACATCCTCCTCCCTCTTTCCTATTGAAATACAAAAAAATATATAGGAAATAAATAAATTACTGATAAAATCACCATAACAGTATATACACGCAGTCTTTATCATTTTTATTATTTTTAATATATAAAACAAACGTGGAATCACAAGCCTTCGCTTTCGGTTGTTTGATGATTTTGAAAGTAGGATTTATATAAGTTAGTTGGTATACTTGTTCTAATAAATATATTCCAGGGGTACATACTTTTTTCAAGTAGATCTCTTTGTAATTTTATTTGAATAAGAATTCACTTGCTATTCTGTTAATGAAATATAAAGTCAAAATAGATTCATGTATTCGTTATTGTATCGTATTTTGTTCAGGTAGGTATATCATGCAGCCATATTGCCACACAGTACACCACGAGCTTCCAAAACTGAGTTGTGTGTTCGATTATTTGAGGGATCATAATAAATTTTGGTGTGCACGTCATTATAATTTTTTCAAGAAAATGAAATAAATGGTGCACAGGAAAAGGTAGGGTTAGGGATAGTAAACAGATGAGAAGGATTCGCCGCAAGATGGCAGCAGTCACAAATATTGATTTTTGTTTCAGAGGCCGGACTGGCGACGGCGGTCAGCGAACCGTTGATTGGACAATAGTCGCAATACCCCGGCGGTAAATGCGAACGCCACATCGCGTATAAAAAGGCAGAAAAAAGCGCTGAGGAGTCATTACACGAATGCACACTGCTCCTGTCTGATCTTCAACTCGCTATCGGTTCATCTCATCAGTAAAACATCATGTCTGGAAGAGGAAAGAGTGGAAAGGCCCGAACCAAGGCAAAGACTCGCTCATCCCGTGCTGGTCTTCAGTTCCCAGTGGGACGTGTTCACCGATTTCTTCGAAAGGGCAGCTATGCACAGAGGGTAGGCGCTGGAGCACCCGTCTACATGGCTGCAGTACTGGAGTACCTGACTGCCGAAATCTTGGAACTCGCCGGTAATGCTGCTCGTGACAACAAGAAGTCTAGGATCATCCCTCGTCACCTTCAGCTCGCCGTACGCAACGACGAGGAACTGAACAAACTCTTGGGTGGTGTGACAATCGCACAAGGTGGCGTACTGCCAAACATCCAAGCCGTGTTGCTTCCAAAGAAAACCGCTAAATCAAGCTAGTTTGCCTCGGCGAACCCCCATTTCAACGGCCCTTATCAGGGCCACCAAATATTCACGAAAGAATTTTTTCATTGGTATCCATCCCTCTTTCTCTCTCACTAACTCTATACAGATAAGGTACATGATGTGACTGATAAGAAAGATGAATTATGTCCAGTCATTTTAAGGATTTCAAATGAATACTGACAAATAATTTAGAAGATAAATGATGTCAAATAACTAAATTGAGTTCAGGGAGGCTCAACATGTTAATTTGAATAGAATTCCTAACAATTTAGTAACATGAAATTTCAAATAACGGGGGTGCGCTGGAAGGAATAATATGCATAGACGTAGAAGAAGAAGAAGTAGTAGTAGTAGTAGTAGTAGTAGTAAGAGTAGTAGTAGTAGTAGTAAGAGTAGTAGTAGTAATAGTAGTAAGAGTAGTAGTAGTAGTAGTAGTAGTAAGAGTAGTAATAGTAGTAGTAGTAGTAGTAGTAGTAGTAGTAGTAGTAGTGGTATGTCAAACTCAGGAAGTCCTAAACTATCGTCATAACGAGTGCCAAAGTTTCTTCAATCATTCAGATTACAGTAAATGTCACACATTCTTGATGTCGACCAACGCCCCCTTGTGGCGAGTTTTTCCTAGTCTCGGTGTTCTGGCATTAAAATCAGTGGCTGTATTTACTACGCCATGATGGTAATACCGAACAAAGATTTTTTAAATGTTTTATCAATGATAGCATGCGGACGAATATAAAAGGACATGTGCATGTTTATGGGCGAAAAATCTGTAAAAAATAATAATGATATAGAAATATCGTTACAAATTGCCTTCGAAAAGGAAAATAACGGGAGGGGTATTTGGTAATAATAAGTAGAAGAAGAATAATAGGAAGAGGAAGAACAGGGAAAAGGGAAGAGGAAGAAGAATCTACTCATGTTAGCAGAAGCCCTAGTAAAATGGGCAACACAGTAGTGGGGCGGGCAGGCTGGGGAGGTTTCCTACCACGTACGCAACCATGACGTATAATGATCATTTCGCGGTGAGGCGGGCACTTGTTTTGTTCACGCCGCAACTGTACAGACGTATACCAAAATGGCTGAGAAGGACACCAAGAATGCTCCTAAGAAGAAACCAGCGACCCATCCGCCTGCTGCTGAGATGGTTATGACAGCAATCACCGAACTGAAGGAGCGGAATGGATCTTCGCTGCAGGCAATCAAGAAGTACATCGAGCAGAACTTCGATGTCCAGATGGACCGACAGCTCATATTCATCAAGAGGGCTCTGAAGGCTGGTGTGGTGAAGGGCAAACTTACGCAGACGAAGGGTAAAGGTGCTTCGGGGTCATTCAAGTTGAATGTGCAAGCAGCCAAGGCACAGGCAGTGGAGAAGGCCAAGAAGGAAAAGGAGAAGGTCAAGAAGGAGAAAGAGAAGGAGAAGGCCAAGGCGAAAGCTGCAGCCCAGAAGGAGAAAAAGCAGAAGGCAGCCGCCGCTAAGAAGGCAAAGGCAGCACCAAAGAAAGTGAAGAAGCCAGTGAAGAAGACTACTGAGAAGAAAGAGAAGAAAAAGACACCAAAGAAGAAAGTCCCTGCCAAGAAATCGACACCCAAGAAGGCGACCAAGAAGGCGGTAGCCAAGAAACCAAAGGCTTCGAACCCCAAGAAACCCGCGGCAAAGAAGGTGACAAAGAAATCCAAGTGATTTCTGGATAGCCACTTTCCAGTGCCAACCAAACGGCTCTTTTCAGAGCCACCACATTTCCATGAAAGAATACTTGTCTTAATGAAATAATAATAACAGTAATAATAACAACAAAAATAATAATGATAATAAACATTATTTATAGTATGAACCAATTCTGTGACCACTCGCACTGGTATAAGTCGGATTCTAATGCAAAAAAATTAAAGAATGAAGATTATATATTTATTAAATGGCTAGGTAATTGGACACTATTATCATATTATAAGAAGGAGGAACAAGGGGGCGGGATGTGAATGACATATAAGGTATAAAAATGTATATGAAACTAATTATATATGAAGTTAACATATATCGTGGAAAAAAAAATAACACGAAGAGAAAGGAAGAAAACGTAAGAAATAAATAATGCAAAGAAAATGAACTGGAGAGGGAGATCGGTATTATTGATGAAATTTAAGATGTTGCCTTATATTTGAGTACTATTGACAATATCTTCCGAGAATTATGCATTTTGTTTTTTCCTAAGGGTCATTATTCCGTGCGTTTTCAGGGCGGGGGGGGGGGAGGGACTCTTTCAGAAATCATATCGGCGTCGGCACAAGGGGGCGCTCTGACGTGAGTGCCATTCGCCGCCGGGTCGGCGCGGTGACGAGTTTCGTCACCCACGTCCGCAATCTGACCACAATAGCCGCTGTTCTCGCAAATTACCTCATTCGCTCAGCGTAACATCCAGTCTTCAGTATCGTACACAACTAGCTCTCATAAATCAAGATGTCAGGTCGCGGAAAAGGAGGAAAGGGTCTTGGAAAGGGTGGTGCCAAGCGTCATCGCAAGGTTCTACGAGACAACATCCAAGGTATCACGAAGCCTGCTATCCGCCGTCTAGCAAGAAGAGGTGGAGTCAAAAGAATCTCTGTTCTCATCTACGAAGAGACACGCGGTGTACTGAAAGTCTTCTTGGAGAATGTCATCCGTGATGCCGTCACCTACTGTGAGCACGCCAAGCGGAAGACTGTCACAGCCATGGACGTGGTCTATGCACTGAAAAGGCAGGGCCGCACCCTGTACGGTTTTGGCGGCTAGTCTAACCCTACGGTTATGGCTAGAAATAACGGCTCTTTTCAGAGCCACCACATGATCAAGAAAGAATGTTGTTGATTTAAAGTAGATGAATGATGATAATCAGTACTATAATAATATAAATCAATTTAGGAATTACTATAAATCTAATCTTTTCATACTTACATTATCATCATATAGTATCAAATTACCATTGCCTTATATACAGAGTGAGAATGACATGTGAGTAGCCAAAGAGGTGCTATTACATAGCAACAAGGTGCCAAAAAATGCCGGTTTTATTTTTCGTGACCAATAAAGAAGAAAAAATATTAATCATGTATCGCTGTGCTCTAACATTGGTAGACTACGTTTTGATCATAAGCTAGGAATAACACGGCAGCAATACCAATATGTATGTATCACGTGCGTCCAAAGGAAATAAACGACAATGATATAGATATAAATCATTACTTCTTATGCAAAGTCTTAATTTCTTTCAATCGATCGAACGGCTGTAGATATACTTGGGATGGGGTGAGGTAGGAAGAGAAATGGGGGGGGGGGGGAGAGAATGAGTAGCATAAAAAAAGAAAGAATTGAAGAAAAAAAAGAGATAAAAGACGGCCTCCGCCCCTAATTATCCAGGTCGCTCTTTAGTCAGATTTTGCTACCTGAAAAAACCCGGCTAAACTCCTTATTTTAATTTCAGTACAAACAGATAATAAAGTGTGTTTCCCCCAATATCATTAAAAGCATGACATTTTCACGAAGGGTTTAGACTGTAATAGAGAAATGAATTGATATTTATCGAGGTGCATTTAAAAATACATAAATTTCTATTTTGACTGGTTCACATGAAGGCATTTTCCTATGTCCTGATGAAAAAAAAATTAATGAGTAAAACTGAAGAAAATATCACAATATTCAATTTTCATTACCCTCACTTAAAAACGAGGTTTTATTTTTTGAAAATTCACCAGGAAAGGGGGATTATTTTCATTCGACCTGATAATAATATTATTGTACAAGCTGTAACGACATATCGCCATTTTTCGTCAGTACTACATCACATCAGGTCGTCACTTTCCTACGTGGATATTAATTTAAAAGCATACTTCGCTCAGCATGTATCTATTATGATATCGTGCTTAACAACAAACTGGGATGTTGTCCTGAATAATATCTCGTTGAAAATACTATTATTAATTTTCAAAAGAGTTTTCACTGATCCCAAAAATAATAAGTTTGCCGGTCATACAAAAATAATAAGATAAAATCACCACACTCATTGCATAATAACACTTTGTCGCCATCTCTCGACCAGGGGCAGTACAGGCGCCCATTGGCCAATGAAAGACCGGGCTCATTTGCATACGGACCGCGCCGCACCGGACCCGGACGCGGTGTATAAATAGGGCGATTGGGACGGGCCAATCGCATTAGCAATCGAATATCTAATCGGTGCACACGCTTCGTTACATTCTTCACATACCAGCTTACATTCATCATGGCTCCAACAGGTCAAGTTGCCAAGAAAGGTTCCAAGAAAGCAGTCAAGGCCCCCCGGCCCAGCGGTGGCAAGAAGAGGCACAGGAAAAGGAAGGAGAGCTACGGAATCTACATCTACAAAGTCCTTAAGCAGGTTCACCCTGATACCGGAATTTCTAGCCGGGCCATGACGATCATGAACAGCTTCGTCAACGACATCTTCGAGCGGATTGCCGGCGAATCTTCTCGGCTGGCCCAATACAACAAGAAATCTACCATCAGCAGTCGTGAGATACAGACCGCCGTGCGCCTTCTTCTTCCAGGGGAGCTTGCTAAGCACGCCGTGAGTGAGGGCACCAAAGCGGTGACGAAGTATACCACATCTAAATAGAGGGAGTTCTACTCTTCATGTACAAACAACGGCCCTTTTCAGGGCCACACAAATATTCAAGAAAGAATGCATTATGTAGTATGAAGGAATAAATAAGCATATGAATGAACGGTCGAATAAATTAAACGAATGAAATTGTAAGTAATAATAATAGAGTAAAATGTAAGAAAATATGACAGATGAAAATGAATCTGTTGTGAAAATCAAGTTCGTGTGTACTGGGAAAGGTGCCGATGATAAGGAATGATCATGAATGATTATGCGTTTGAGAATGCATGCATGCATGCTATAGCATGCTATAAATGAATACTGAAAAATGAATACTGAATGGGGGGGGGGTATAAAGACGGAGATACGGGATGCAAAGCAAATCCAAATTAGCATTTAATTTGCGTATGTTATTGACAAGACCGGGGTCTTGATTTTTCATTGACTCATGATGTCCCCGTTCCCTAGTTTCTTACATGTTGTTACCTTCTCAAAAAAAAAACCATCCAGAATCGGTCGCCCCGTGAATTTAGTTTACTATTACCGTAGTGAAATTCGTCACCCCTTTGGTGCCTTTACTCACGCAGTGCCGTTGTGCACAGCGCCACCACCATACCACGCTTCGCGCGTTATGACAATAGAGCAACACAACTGACCAATCACGAGAGCTCTGCGGACGGTGCCGTTGGGTTTGGGATCTCTCGGAGCTCTTATAAATAGCGGTCATATTTTCAGCGGCAGTCACTCATCTCGTCTTCTACGTTCGATTCGCAGACTTACCATCAGACAAGTAACCAACCATGGCACGCACCAAGCAGACGGCTCGCAAATCTACCGGAGGGAAGGCTCCCAGAAAGCAGTTGGCAACCAAGGCGGCCAGGAAGAGTGCCCCAGCCACCGGGGGAGTTAAAAAGCCACATAGGTACAGGCCTGGAACTGTCGCCCTGAGAGAGATTCGCCGCTACCAGAAGAGCACCGAGCTTCTGATCCGAAAACTCCCATTCCAGCGTCTAGTGAGGGAGATTGCCCAGGACTTCAAAACAGAGCTCCGCTTCCAGAGTTCCGCCGTGATGGCCCTTCAAGAAGCTAGCGAAGCCTATCTGGTCGGGCTATTTGAAGACACCAACCTGTGCGCCATCCATGCTAAGAGGGTTACCATCATGCCGAAAGATATCCAGCTGGCCCGTCGAATCCGTGGAGAACGCGCCTAGAGCGCCAATGCACTACAGCCTGTAGGGCATATAACCAAACGGCTCTTTTCAGAGCCACCATAACATCACGAAAGAATCACTGATATTATATGCAGTATATATGAATAATTGGTAAAAATAATGAATCCCTGGGGTAATTGAAATATTAAATAGATATAATGTACATCATACATATAACTTTGATCAAAATAGTGGTTGTGAGGGGGGGGGGGTAATTACCTGTAGTCGCATGAAGAGTGAGTGCGTATGTCACATGCCACTGTCACTGCTTGTCCTTATCTTGTACCATGACATCCTCCTCCCTCTTTCCTATTGAAATACAAAAAAATATATAGGAAATAAATAAATTACTGATAAAATCACCATAACAGTATATACACGCAGTCTTTATCATTTTTATTATTTTTAATATATAAAACAAACGTGGAATCACAAGCCTTCGCTTTCGGTTGTTTGATGATTTTGAAAGTAGGATTTATATAAGTTAGTTGGTATACTTGTTCTAATAAATATATTCCAGGGGTACATACTTTTTTCAAGTAGATCTCTTTGTAATTTTATTTGAATAAGAATTCACTTGCTATTCTGTTAATGAAATATAAAGTCAAAATAGATTCATGTATTCGTTATTGTATCGTATTTTGTTCAGGTAGGTATATCATGCAGCCATATTGCCACACAGTACACCACGAGCTTCCAAAACTGAGTTGTGTGTTCGATTATTTGAGGGATCATAATAAATTTTGGTGTGCACGTCATTATAATTTTTTCAAGAAAATGAAATAAATGGTGCACAGGAAAAGGTAGGGTTAGGGATAGTAAACAGATGAGAAGGATTCGCCGCAAGATGGCAGCAGTCACAAATATTGATTTTTGTTTCAGAGGCCGGACTGGCGACGGCGGTCAGCGAACCGTTGATTGGACAATAGTCGCAATACCCCGGCGGTAAATGCGAACGCCACATCGCGTATAAAAAGGCAGAAAAAAGCGCTGAGGAGTCATTACACGAATGCACACTGCTCCTGTCTGATCTTCAACTCGCTATCGGTTCATCTCATCAGTAAAACATCATGTCTGGAAGAGGAAAGAGTGGAAAGGCCCGAACCAAGGCAAAGACTCGCTCATCCCGTGCTGGTCTTCAGTTCCCAGTGGGACGTGTTCACCGATTTCTTCGAAAGGGCAGCTATGCACAGAGGGTAGGCGCTGGAGCACCCGTCTACATGGCTGCAGTACTGGAGTACCTGACTGCCGAAATCTTGGAACTCGCCGGTAATGCTGCTCGTGACAACAAGAAGTCTAGGATCATCCCTCGTCACCTTCAGCTCGCCGTACGCAACGACGAGGAACTGAACAAACTCTTGGGTGGTGTGACAATCGCACAAGGTGGCGTACTGCCAAACATCCAAGCCGTGTTGCTTCCAAAGAAAACCGCTAAATCAAGCTAGTTTGCCTCGGCGAACCCCCATTTCAACGGCCCTTATCAGGGCCACCAAATATTCACGAAAGAATTGTTTTTTTTTTCATTGGTATCCATCCCTCTTTCTCTCTCACTAACTCTATACAGATAAGGTACATGATGTGACTGATAAGAAAGATGAATTATGTCCAGTCATTTTAAGGATTTCAAATGAATACTGACAAATAATTTAGAAGATAAATGATGTCAAATAACTAAATTGAGTTCAGGGAGGCTCAACATGTTAATTTGAATAGAATTCCTAACAATTTAGTAACATGAAATTTCAAATAACGGGGGTGCGCTGGAAGGAATAATATGCATAGACGTAGAAGAAGAAGAAGTAGTAGTAGTAGTAGTAGTAGTAGTAAGAGTAGTAGTAGTAGTAGTAAGAGTAGTAGTAGTAATAGTAGTAAGAGTAGTAGTAGTAGTAGTAGTAGTAAGAGTAGTAATAGTAGTAGTAGTAGTAGTAGTAGTAGTAGTAGTAGTAGTGGTATGTCAAACTCAGGAAGTCCTAAACTATCGTCATAACGAGTGCCAAAGTTTCTTCAATCATTCAGATTACAGTAAATGTCACACATTCTTGATGTCGACCAACGCCCCCTTGTGGCGAGTTTTTCCTAGTCTCGGTGTTCTGGCATTAAAATCAGTGGCTGTATTTACTACGCCATGATGGTAATACCGAACAAAGATTTTTTAAATGTTTTATCAATGATAGCATGCGGACGAATATAAAAGGACATGTGCATGTTTATGGGCGAAAAATCTGTAAAAAATAATAATGATATAGAAATATCGTTACAAATTGCCTTCGAAAAGGAAAATAACGGGAGGGGTATTTGGTAATAATAAGTAGAAGAAGAATAATAGGAAGAGGAAGAACAGGGAAAAGGGAAGAGGAAGAAGAATCTACTCATGTTAGCAGAAGCCCTAGTAAAATGGGCAACACAGTAGTGGGGCGGGCAGGCTGGGGAGGTTTCCTACCACGTACGCAACCATGACGTATAATGATCATTTCGCGGTGAGGCGGGCACTTGTTTTGTTCACGCCGCAACTGTACAGACGTATACCAAAATGGCTGAGAAGGACACCAAGAATGCTCCTAAGAAGAAACCAGCGACCCATCCGCCTGCTGCTGAGATGGTTATGACAGCAATCACCGAACTGAAGGAGCGGAATGGATCTTCGCTGCAGGCAATCAAGAAGTACATCGAGCAGAACTTCGATGTCCAGATGGACCGACAGCTCATATTCATCAAGAGGGCTCTGAAGGCTGGTGTGGTGAAGGGCAAACTTACGCAGACGAAGGGTAAAGGTGCTTCGGGGTCATTCAAGTTGAATGTGCAAGCAGCCAAGGCACAGGCAGTGGAGAAGGCCAAGAAGGAAAAGGAGAAGGTCAAGAAGGAGAAAGAGAAGGAGAAGGCCAAGGCGAAAGCTGCAGCCCAGAAGGAGAAAAAGCAGAAGGCAGCCGCCGCTAAGAAGGCAAAGGCAGCACCAAAGAAAGTGAAGAAGCCAGTGAAGAAGACTACTGAGAAGAAAAAGACACCAAAGAAGAAAGTCCCTGCCAAGAAATCGACACCCAAGAAGGCGACCAAGAAGGCGGTAGCCAAGAAACCAAAGGCTTCGAACCCCAAGAAACCCGCGGCAAAGAAGGTGACAAAGAAATCCAAGTGATTTCTGGATAGCCACTTTCCAGTGCCAACCAAACGGCTCTTTTCAGAGCCACCACATTTCCATGAAAGAATACTTGTCTTAATGAAATAATAATAACAGTAATAATAACAACAAAAATAATAATGATAATAAACATTATTTATAGTATGAACCAATTCTGTGACCACTCGCACTGGTATAAGTCGGATTCTAATGCAAAAAAATTAAAGAATGAAGATTATATATTTATTAAATGGCTAGGTAATTGGACACTATTATCATATTATAAGAAGGAGGAACAAGGGGGCGGGATGTGAATGACATATAAGGTATAAAAATGTATATGAAACTAATTATATATGAAGTTAACATATATCGTGGAAAAAAAAATAACACGAAGAGAAAGGAAGAAAACGTAAGAAATAAATAATGCAAAGAAAATGAACTGGAGAGGGAGATCGGTATTATTGATGAAATTTAAGATGTTGCCTTATATTTGAGTACTATTGACAATATCTTCCGAGAATTATGCATTTTGTTTTTTCCTAAGGGTCATTATTCCGTGCGTTTTCAGGGCGGGGGGGGGGAGGGACTCTTTCAGAAATCATATCGGCGTCGGCACAAGGGGGCGCTCTGACGTGAGTGCCATTCGCCGCCGGGTCGGCGCGGTGACGAGTTTCGTCACCCACGTCCGCAATCTGACCACAATAGCCGCTGTTCTCGCAAATTACCTCATTCGCTCAGCGTAACATCCAGTCTTCAGTATCGTACACAACTAGCTCTCATAAATCAAGATGTCAGGTCGCGGAAAAGGAGGAAAGGGTCTTGGAAAGGGTGGTGCCAAGCGTCATCGCAAGGTTCTACGAGACAACATCCAAGGTATCACGAAGCCTGCTATCCGCCGTCTAGCAAGAAGAGGTGGAGTCAAAAGAATCTCTGGTCTCATCTACGAAGAGACACGCGGTGTACTGAAAGTCTTCTTGGAGAATGTCATCCGTGATGCCGTCACCTACTGTGAGCACGCCAAGCGGAAGACTGTCACAGCCATGGACGTGGTCTATGCACTGAAAAGGCAGGGCCGCACCCTGTACGGTTTTGGCGGCTAGTCTAACCCTACGGTTATGGCTAGAAATAACGGCTCTTTTCAGAGCCACCACATGATCAAGAAAGAATGTTGTTGATTTAAAGTAGATGAATGATGATAATCAGTACTATAATAATATAAATCAATTTAGGAATTACTATAAATCTAATCTTTTCATACTTACATTATCATCATATAGTATCAAATTACCATTGCCTTATATACAGAGTGAGAATGACATGTGAGTAGCCAAAGAGGTGCTATTACATAGCAACAAGGTGCCAAAAAATGCCGGTTTTATTTTTCGTGACCAATAAAGAAGAAAAAATATTAATCATGTATCGCTGTGCTCTAACATTGGTAGACTACGTTTTGATCATAAGCTAGGAATAACACGGCAGCAATACCAATATGTATGTATCACGTGCGTCCAAAGGAAATAAACGACAATGATATAGATATAAATCATTACTTCTTATGCAAAGTCTTAATTTCTTTCAATCGATCGAACGGCTGTAGATATACTTGGGATGGGGTGAGGTAGGAAGAGAAATGGGGGGGGGGGAGAGAATGAGTAGCATAAAAAAAGAAAGAATTGAAGAAAAAAAAGAGATAAAAGACGGCCTCCGCCCCTAATTATCCAGGTCGCTCTTTAGTCAGATTTTGCTACCTGAAAAAACCCGGCTAAACTCCTTATTTTAATTTCAGTACAAACAGATAATAAAGTGTGTTTCCCCCAATATCATTAAAAGCATGACATTTTCACGAAGGGTTTAGACTGTAATAGAGAAATGAATTGATATTTATCGAGGTGCATTTAAAAATACATAAATTTCTATTTTGACTGGTTCACATGAAGGCATTTTCCTATGTCCTGATGAAAAAAAAATTAATGAGTAAAACTGAAGAAAATATCACAATATTCAATTTTCATTACCCTCACTTAAAAACGAGGTTTTATTTTTTGAAAATTCACCAGGAAAGGGGGATTATTTTCATTCGACCTGATAATAATATTATTGTACAAGCTGTAACGACATATCGCCATTTTTCGTCAGTACTACATCACATCAGGTCGTCACTTTCCTACGTGGATATTAATTTAAAAGCATACTTCGCTCAGCATGTATCTATTATGATATCGTGCTTAACAACAAACTGGGATGTTGTCCTGAATAATATCTCGTTGAAAATACTATTATTAATTTTCAAAAGAGTTTTCACTGATCCCAAAAATAATAAGTTTGCCGGTCATACAAAAATAATAAGATAAAATCACCAAACTCATTGCATAATAACACTTTGTCGCCATCTCTCGACCAGGGGCAGTACAGGCGCCCATTGGCCAATGAAAGACCGGGCTCATTTGCATACGGACCGCGCCGCACCGGACCCGGACGCGGTGTATAAATAGGGCGATTGGGACGGGCCAATCGCATTAGCAATCGAATATCTAATCGGTGCACACGCTTCGTTACATTCTTCACATACCAGCTTACATTCATCATGGCTCCAACAGGTCAAGTTGCCAAGAAAGGTTCCAAGAAAGCAGTCAAGGCCCCCCGGCCCAGCGGTGGCAAGAAGAGGCACAGGAAAAGGAAGGAGAGCTACGGAATCTACATCTACAAAGTCCTTAAGCAGGTTCACCCTGATACCGGAATTTCTAGCCGGGCCATGACGATCATGAACAGCTTCGTCAACGACATCTTCGAGCGGATTGCCGGCGAATCTTCTCGGCTGGCCCAATACAACAAGAAATCTACCATCAGCAGTCGTGAGATACAGACCGCCGTGCGCCTTCTTCTTCCAGGGGAGCTTGCTAAGCACGCCGTGAGTGAGGGCACCAAAGCGGTGACGAAGTATACCACATCTAAATAGAGGGAGTTCTACTCTTCATGTACAAACAACGGCCCTTTTCAGGGCCACACAAATATTCAAGAAAGAATGCATTATGTAGTATGAAGGAATAAATAAGCATATGAATGAACGGTCGAATAAATTAAACGAATGAAATTGTAAGTAATAATAATAGAGTAAAATGTAAGAAAATATGACAGATGAAAATGAATCTGTTGTGAAAATCAAGTTCGTGTGTACTGGGAAAGGTGCCGATGATAAGGAATGATCATGAATGATTATGCGTTTGAGAATGCATGCATGCATGCTATAGCATGCTATAAATGAATACTGAAAAATGAATACTGAATGGGGGGGGGGGTATAAAGACGGAGATACGGGATGCAAAGCAAATCCAAATTAGCATTTAATTTGCGTATGTTATTGACAAGACCGGGGTCTTGATTTTTCATTGACTCATGATGTCCCCGTTCCCTAGTTTCTTACATGTTGTTACCTTCTCAAAAAAAAAACCATCCAGAATCGGTCGCCCCGTGAATTTAGTTTACTATTACCGTAGTGAAATTCGTCACCCCTTTGGTGCCTTTACTCACGCAGTGCCGTTGTGCACAGCGCCACCACCATACCACGCTTCGCGCGTTATGACAATAGAGCAACACAACTGACCAATCACGAGAGCTCTGCGGACGGTGCCGTTGGGTTTGGGATCTCTCGGAGCTCTTATAAATAGCGGTCATATTTTCAGCGGCAGTCACTCATCTCGTCTTCTACGTTCGATTCGCAGACTTACCATCAGACAAGTAACCAACCATGGCACGCACCAAGCAGACGGCTCGCAAATCTACCGGAGGGAAGGCTCCCAGAAAGCAGTTGGCAACCAAGGCGGCCAGGAAGAGTGCCCCAGCCACCGGGGGAGTTAAAAAGCCACATAGGTACAGGCCTGGAACTGTCGCCCTGAGAGAGATTCGCCGCTACCAGAAGAGCACCGAGCTTCTGATCCGAAAACTCCCATTCCAGCGTCTAGTGAGGGAGATTGCCCAGGACTTCAAAACAGAGCTCCGCTTCCAGAGTTCCGCCGTGATGGCCCTTCAAGAAGCTAGCGAAGCCTATCTGGTCGGGCTATTTGAAGACACCAACCTGTGCGCCATCCATGCTAAGAGGGTTACCATCATGCCGAAAGATATCCAGCTGGCCCGTCGAATCCGTGGAGAACGCGCCTAGAGCGCCAATGCACTACAGCCTGTAGGGCATATAACCAAACGGCTCTTTTCAGAGCCACCATAACATCACGAAAGAATCACTGATATTATATGCAGTATATATGAATAATTGGTAAAAATAATGAATCCCTGGGGTAATTGAAATATTAAATAGATATAATGTACATCATACATATAACTTTGATCAAAATAGTGGTTGTGAGGGGGGGGGGGGGTAATTACCTGTAGTCGCATGAAGAGTGAGTGCGTATGTCACATGCCACTGTCACTGCTTGTCCTTATCTTGTACCATGACATCCTCCTCCCTCTTTCCTATTGAAATACAAAAAAATATATAGGAAATAAATAAATTACTGATAAAATCACCATAACAGTATATACACGCAGTCTTTATCATTTTTATTATTTTTAATATATAAAACAAACGTGGAATCACAAGCCTTCGCTTTCGGTTGTTTGATGATTTTGAAAGTAGGATTTATATAAGTTAGTTGGTATACTTGTTCTAATAAATATATTCCAGGGGTACATACTTTTTTCAAGTAGATCTCTTTGTAATTTTATTTGAATAAGAATTCACTTGCTATTCTGTTAATGAAATATAAAGTCAAAATAGATTCATGTATTCGTTATTGTATCGTATTTTGTTCAGGTAGGTATATCATGCAGCCATATTGCCACACAGTACACCACGAGCTTCCAAAACTGAGTTGTGTGTTCGATTATTTGAGGGATCATAATAAATTTTGGTGTGCACGTCATTATAATTTTTTCAAGAAAATGAAATAAATGGTGCACAGGAAAAGGTAGGGTTAGGGATAGTAAACAGATGAGAAGGATTCGCCGCAAGATGGCAGCAGTCACAAATATTGATTTTTGTTTCAGAGGCCGGACTGGCGACGGCGGTCAGCGAACCGTTGATTGGACAATAGTCGCAATACCCCGGCGGTAAATGCGAACGCCACATCGCGTATAAAAAGGCAGAAAAAAGCGCTGAGGAGTCATTACACGAATGCACACTGCTCCTGTCTGATCTTCAACTCGCTATCGGTTCATCTCATCAGTAAAACATCATGTCTGGAAGAGGAAAGAGTGGAAAGGCCCGAACCAAGGCAAAGACTCGCTCATCCCGTGCTGGTCTTCAGTTCCCAGTGGGACGTGTTCACCGATTTCTTCGAAAGGGCAGCTATGCACAGAGGGTAGGCGCTGGAGCACCCGTCTACATGGCTGCAGTACTGGAGTACCTGACTGCCGAAATCTTGGAACTCGCCGGTAATGCTGCTCGTGACAACAAGAAGTCTAGGATCATCCCTCGTCACCTTCAGCTCGCCGTACGCAACGACGAGGAACTGAACAAACTCTTGGGTGGTGTGACAATCGCACAAGGTGGCGTACTGCCAAACATCCAAGCCGTGTTGCTTCCAAAGAAAACCGCTAAATCAAGCTAGTTTGCCTCGGCGAACCCCCATTTCAACGGCCCTTATCAGGGCCACCAAATATTCACGAAAGAATTGTTTTTTTTTTCATTGGTATCCATCCCTCTTTCTCTCTCACTAACTCTATACAGATAAGGTACATGATGTGACTGATAAGAAAGATGAATTATGTCCAGTCATTTTAAGGATTTCAAATGAATACTGACAAATAATTTAGAAGATAAATGATGTCAAATAACTAAATTGAGTTCAGGGAGGCTCAACATGTTAATTTGAATAGAATTCCTAACAATTTAGTAACATGAAATTTCAAATAACGGGGGTGCGCTGGAAGGAATAATATGCATAGACGTAGAAGAAGAAGAAGTAGTAGTAGTAGTAGTAGTAGTAGTAAGAGTAGTAGTAGTAGTAGTAAGAGTAGTAGTAGTAATAGTAGTAAGAGTAGTAGTAGTAGTAGTAGTAGTAAGAGTAGTAATAGTAGTAGTAGTAGTAGTAGTAGTAGTAGTAGTAGTAGTGGTATGTCAAACTCAGGAAGTCCTAAACTATCGTCATAACGAGTGCCAAAGTTTCTTCAATCATTCAGATTACAGTAAATGTCACACATTCTTGATGTCGACCAACGCCCCCTTGTGGCGAGTTTTTCCTAGTCTCGGTGTTCTGGCATTAAAATCAGTGGCTGTATTTACTACGCCATGATGGTAATACCGAACAAAGATTTTTTAAATGTTTTATCAATGATAGCATGCGGACGAATATAAAAGGACATGTGCATGTTTATGGGCGAAAAATCTGTAAAAAATAATAATGATATAGAAATATCGTTACAAATTGCCTTCGAAAAGGAAAATAACGGGAGGGGTATTTGGTAATAATAAGTAGAAGAAGAATAATAGGAAGAGGAAGAACAGGGAAAAGGGAAGAGGAAGAAGAATCTACTCATGTTAGCAGAAGCCCTAGTAAAATGGGCAACACAGTAGTGGGGCGGGCAGGCTGGGGAGGTTTCCTACCACGTACGCAACCATGACGTATAATGATCATTTCGCGGTGAGGCGGGCACTTGTTTTGTTCACGCCGCAACTGTACAGACGTATACCAAAATGGCTGAGAAGGACACCAAGAATGCTCCTAAGAAGAAACCAGCGACCCATCCGCCTGCTGCTGAGATGGTTATGACAGCAATCACCGAACTGAAGGAGCGGAATGGATCTTCGCTGCAGGCAATCAAGAAGTACATCGAGCAGAACTTCGATGTCCAGATGGACCGACAGCTCATATTCATCAAGAGGGCTCTGAAGGCTGGTGTGGTGAAGGGCAAACTTACGCAGACGAAGGGTAAAGGTGCTTCGGGGTCATTCAAGTTGAATGTGCAAGCAGCCAAGGCACAGGCAGTGGAGAAGGCCAAGAAGGAAAAGGAGAAGGTCAAGAAGGAGAAAGAGAAGGAGAAGGCCAAGGCGAAAGCTGCAGCCCAGAAGGAGAAAAAGCAGAAGGCAGCCGCCGCTAAGAAGGCAAAGGCAGCACCAAAGAAAGTGAAGAAGCCAGTGAAGAAGACTACTGAGAAGAAAGAGAAGAAAAAGACACCAAAGAAGAAAGTCCCTGCCAAGAAATCGACACCCAAGAAGGCGACCAAGAAGGCGGTAGCCAAGAAACCAAAGGCTTCGAACCCCAAGAAACCCGCGGCAAAGAAGGTGACAAAGAAATCCAAGTGATTTCTGGATAGCCACTTTCCAGTGCCAACCAAACGGCTCTTTTCAGAGCCACCACATTTCCATGAAAGAATACTTGTCTTAATGAAATAATAATAACAGTAATAATAACAACAAAAATAATAATGATAATAAACATTATTTATAGTATGAACCAATTCTGTGACCACTCGCACTGGTATAAGTCGGATTCTAATGCAAAAAAATTAAAGAATGAAGATTATATATTTATTAAATGGCTAGGTAATTGGACACTATTATCATATTATAAGAAGGAGGAACAAGGGGGCGGGATGTGAATGACATATAAGGTATAAAAATGTATATGAAACTAATTATATATGAAGTTAACATATATCGTGGAAAAAAAAATAACACGAAGAGAAAGGAAGAAAACGTAAGAAATAAATAATGCAAAGAAAATGAACTGGAGAGGGAGATCGGTATTATTGATGAAATTTAAGATGTTGCCTTATATTTGAGTACTATTGACAATATCTTCCGAGAATTATGCATTTTGTTTTTTCCTAAGGGTCATTATTCCGTGCGTTTTCAGGGCGGGGGGGGGGGAGGGACTCTTTCAGAAATCATATCGGCGTCGGCACAAGGGGGCGCTCTGACGTGAGTGCCATTCGCCGCCGGGTCGGCGCGGTGACGAGTTTCGTCACCCACGTCCGCAATCTGACCACAATAGCCGCTGTTCTCGCAAATTACCTCATTCGCTCAGCGTAACATCCAGTCTTCAGTATCGTACACAACTAGCTCTCATAAATCAAGATGTCAGGTCGCGGAAAAGGAGGAAAGGGTCTTGGAAAGGGTGGTGCCAAGCGTCATCGCAAGGTTCTACGAGACAACATCCAAGGTATCACGAAGCCTGCTATCCGCCGTCTAGCAAGAAGAGGTGGAGTCAAAAGAATCTCTGGTCTCATCTACGAAGAGACACGCGGTGTACTGAAAGTCTTCTTGGAGAATGTCATCCGTGATGCCGTCACCTACTGTGAGCACGCCAAGCGGAAGACTGTCACAGCCATGGACGTGGTCTATGCACTGAAAAGGCAGGGCCGCACCCTGTACGGTTTTGGCGGCTAGTCTAACCCTACGGTTATGGCTAGAAATAACGGCTCTTTTCAGAGCCACCACATGATCAAGAAAGAATGTTGTTGATTTAAAGTAGATGAATGATGATAATCAGTACTATAATAATATAAATCAATTTAGGAATTACTATAAATCTAATCTTTTCATACTTACATTATCATCATATAGTATCAAATTACCATTGCCTTATATACAGAGTGAGAATGACATGTGAGTAGCCAAAGAGGTGCTATTACATAGCAACAAGGTGCCAAAAAATGCCGGTTTTATTTTTCGTGACCAATAAAGAAGAAAAAATATTAATCATGTATCGCTGTGCTCTAACATTGGTAGACTACGTTTTGATCATAAGCTAGGAATAACACGGCAGCAATACCAATATGTATGTATCACGTGCGTCCAAAGGAAATAAACGACAATGATATAGATATAAATCATTACTTCTTATGCAAAGTCTTAATTTCTTTCAATCGATCGAACGGCTGTAGATATACTTGGGATGGGGTGAGGTAGGAAGAGAAATGGGGGGGGGGGAGAGAATGAGTAGCATAAAAAAAGAAAGAATTGAAGAAAAAAAAGAGATAAAAGACGGCCTCCGCCCCTAATTATCCAGGTCGCTCTTTAGTCAGATTTTGCTACCTGAAAAAACCCGGCTAAACTCCTTATTTTAATTTCAGTACAAACAGATAATAAAGTGTGTTTCCCCCAATATCATTAAAAGCATGACATTTTCACGAAGGGTTTAGACTGTAATAGAGAAATGAATTGATATTTATCGAGGTGCATTTAAAAATACATAAATTTCTATTTTGACTGGTTCACATGAAGGCATTTTCCTATGTCCTGATGAAAAAAAAATTAATGAGTAAAACTGAAGAAAATATCACAATATTCAATTTTCATTACCCTCACTTAAAAACGAGGTTTTATTTTTTGAAAATTCACCAGGAAAGGGGGATTATTTTCATTCGACCTGATAATAATATTATTGTACAAGCTGTAACGACATATCGCCATTTTTCGTCAGTACTACATCACATCAGGTCGTCACTTTCCTACGTGGATATTAATTTAAAAGCATACTTCGCTCAGCATGTATCTATTATGATATCGTGCTTAACAACAAACTGGGATGTTGTCCTGAATAATATCTCGTTGAAAATACTATTATTAATTTTCAAAAGAGTTTTCACTGATCCCAAAAATAATAAGTTTGCCGGTCATACAAAAATAATAAGATAAAATCACCACACTCATTGCATAATAACACTTTGTCGCCATCTCTCGACCAGGGGCAGTACAGGCGCCCATTGGCCAATGAAAGACCGGGCTCATTTGCATACGGACCGCGCCGCACCGGACCCGGACGCGGTGTATAAATAGGGCGATTGGGACGGGCCAATCGCATTAGCAATCGAATATCTAATCGGTGCACACGCTTCGTTACATTCTTCACATACCAGCTTACATTCATCATGGCTCCAACAGGTCAAGTTGCCAAGAAAGGTTCCAAGAAAGCAGTCAAGGCCCCCCGGCCCAGCGGTGGCAAGAAGAGGCACAGGAAAAGGAAGGAGAGCTACGGAATCTACATCTACAAAGTCCTTAAGCAGGTTCACCCTGATACCGGAATTTCTAGCCGGGCCATGACGATCATGAACAGCTTCGTCAACGACATCTTCGAGCGGATTGCCGGCGAATCTTCTCGGCTGGCCCAATACAACAAGAAATCTACCATCAGCAGTCGTGAGATACAGACCGCCGTGCGCCTTCTTCTTCCAGGGGAGCTTGCTAAGCACGCCGTGAGTGAGGGCACCAAAGCGGTGACGAAGTATACCACATCTAAATAGAGGGAGTTCTACTCTTCATGTACAAACAACGGCCCTTTTCAGGGCCACACAAATATTCAAGAAAGAATGCATTATGTAGTATGAAGGAATAAATAAGCATATGAATGAACGGTCGAATAAATTAAACGAATGAAATTGTAAGTAATAATAATAGAGTAAAATGTAAGAAAATATGACAGATGAAAATGAATCTGTTGTGAAAATCAAGTTCGTGTGTACTGGGAAAGGTGCCGATGATAAGGAATGATCATGAATGATTATGCGTTTGAGAATGCATGCATGCATGCTATAGCATGCTATAAATGAATACTGAAAAATGAATACTGAATGGGGGGGGGGTATAAAGACGGAGATACGGGATGCAAAGCAAATCCAAATTAGCATTTAATTTGCGTATGTTATTGACAAGACCGGGGTCTTGATTTTTCATTGACTCATGATGTCCCCGTTCCCTAGTTTCTTACATGTTGTTACCTTCTCAAAAAAAAAACCATCCAGAATCGGTCGCCCCGTGAATTTAGTTTACTATTACCGTAGTGAAATTCGTCACCCCTTTGGTGCCTTTACTCACGCAGTGCCGTTGTGCACAGCGCCACCACCATACCACGCTTCGCGCGTTATGACAATAGAGCAACACAACTGACCAATCACGAGAGCTCTGCGGACGGTGCCGTTGGGTTTGGGATCTCTCGGAGCTCTTATAAATAGCGGTCATATTTTCAGCGGCAGTCACTCATCTCGTCTTCTACGTTCGATTCGCAGACTTACCATCAGACAAGTAACCAACCATGGCACGCACCAAGCAGACGGCTCGCAAATCTACCGGAGGGAAGGCTCCCAGAAAGCAGTTGGCAACCAAGGCGGCCAGGAAGAGTGCCCCAGCCACCGGGGGAGTTAAAAAGCCACATAGGTACAGGCCTGGAACTGTCGCCCTGAGAGAGATTCGCCGCTACCAGAAGAGCACCGAGCTTCTGATCCGAAAACTCCCATTCCAGCGTCTAGTGAGGGAGATTGCCCAGGACTTCAAAACAGAGCTCCGCTTCCAGAGTTCCGCCGTGATGGCCCTTCAAGAAGCTAGCGAAGCCTATCTGGTCGGGCTATTTGAAGACACCAACCTGTGCGCCATCCATGCTAAGAGGGTTACCATCATGCCGAAAGATATCCAGCTGGCCCGTCGAATCCGTGGAGAACGCGCCTAGAGCGCCAATGCACTACAGCCTGTAGGGCATATAACCAAACGGCTCTTTTCAGAGCCACCATAACATCACGAAAGAATCACTGATATTATATGCAGTATATATGAATAATTGGTAAAAATAATGAATCCCTGGGGTAATTGAAATATTAAATAGATATAATGTACATCATACATATAACTTTGATCAAAATAGTGGTTGTGAGGGGGGGGGGGGTAATTACCTGTAGTCGCATGAAGAGTGAGTGCGTATGTCACATGCCACTGTCACTGCTTGTCCTTATCTTGTACCATGACATCCTCCTCCCTCTTTCCTATTGAAATACAAAAAAATATATAGGAAATAAATAAATTACTGATAAAATCACCATAACAGTATATACACGCAGTCTTTATCATTTTTATTATTTTTAATATATAAAACAAACGTGGAATCACAAGCCTTCGCTTTCGGTTGTTTGATGATTTTGAAAGTAGGATTTATATAAGTTAGTTGGTATACTTGTTCTAATAAATATATTCCAGGGGTACATACTTTTTTCAAGTAGATCTCTTTGTAATTTTATTTGAATAAGAATTCACTTGCTATTCTGTTAATGAAATATAAAGTCAAAATAGATTCATGTATTCGTTATTGTATCGTATTTTGTTCAGGTAGGTATATCATGCAGCCATATTGCCACACAGTACACCACGAGCTTCCAAAACTGAGTTGTGTGTTCGATTATTTGAGGGATCATAATAAATTTTGGTGTGCACGTCATTATAATTTTTTCAAGAAAATGAAATAAATGGTGCACAGGAAAAGGTAGGGTTAGGGATAGTAAACAGATGAGAAGGATTCGCCGCAAGATGGCAGCAGTCACAAATATTGATTTTTGTTTCAGAGGCCGGACTGGCGACGGCGGTCAGCGAACCGTTGATTGGACAATAGTCGCAATACCCCGGCGGTAAATGCGAACGCCACATCGCGTATAAAAAGGCAGAAAAAAGCGCTGAGGAGTCATTACACGAATGCACACTGCTCCTGTCTGATCTTCAACTCGCTATCGGTTCATCTCATCAGTAAAACATCATGTCTGGAAGAGGAAAGAGTGGAAAGGCCCGAACCAAGGCAAAGACTCGCTCATCCCGTGCTGGTCTTCAGTTCCCAGTGGGACGTGTTCACCGATTTCTTCGAAAGGGCAGCTATGCACAGAGGGTAGGCGCTGGAGCACCCGTCTACATGGCTGCAGTACTGGAGTACCTGACTGCCGAAATCTTGGAACTCGCCGGTAATGCTGCTCGTGACAACAAGAAGTCTAGGATCATCCCTCGTCACCTTCAGCTCGCCGTACGCAACGACGAGGAACTGAACAAACTCTTGGGTGGTGTGACAATCGCACAAGGTGGCGTACTGCCAAACATCCAAGCCGTGTTGCTTCCAAAGAAAACCGCTAAATCAAGCTAGTTTGCCTCGGCGAACCCCCATTTCAACGGCCCTTATCAGGGCCACCAAATATTCACGAAAGAATTGTTTTTTTTTTCATTGGTATCCATCCCTCTTTCTCTCTCACTAACTCTATACAGATAAGGTACATGATGTGACTGATAAGAAAGATGAATTATGTCCAGTCATTTTAAGGATTTCAAATGAATACTGACAAATAATTTAGAAGATAAATGATGTCAAATAACTAAATTGAGTTCAGGGAGGCTCAACATGTTAATTTGAATAGAATTCCTAACAATTTAGTAACATGAAATTTCAAATAACGGGGGTGCGCTGGAAGGAATAATATGCATAGACGTAGAAGAAGAAGAAGTAGTAGTAGTAGTAGTAGTAGTAGTAAGAGTAGTAGTAGTAGTAGTAAGAGTAGTAGTAGTAATAGTAGTAAGAGTAGTAGTAGTAGTAGTAGTAGTAAGAGTAGTAATAGTAGTAGTAGTAGTAGTAGTAGTAGTAGTAGTAGTAGTGGTATGTCAAACTCAGGAAGTCCTAAACTATCGTCATAACGAGTGCCAAAGTTTCTTCAATCATTCAGATTACAGTAAATGTCACACATTCTTGATGTCGACCAACGCCCCCTTGTGGCGAGTTTTTCCTAGTCTCGGTGTTCTGGCATTAAAATCAGTGGCTGTATTTACTACGCCATGATGGTAATACCGAACAAAGATTTTTTAAATGTTTTATCAATGATAGCATGCGGACGAATATAAAAGGACATGTGCATGTTTATGGGCGAAAAATCTGTAAAAAATAATAATGATATAGAAATATCGTTACAAATTGCCTTCGAAAAGGAAAATAACGGGAGGGGTATTTGGTAATAATAAGTAGAAGAAGAATAATAGGAAGAGGAAGAACAGGGAAAAGGGAAGAGGAAGAAGAATCTACTCATGTTAGCAGAAGCCCTAGTAAAATGGGCAACACAGTAGTGGGGCGGGCAGGCTGGGGAGGTTTCCTACCACGTACGCAACCATGACGTATAATGATCATTTCGCGGTGAGGCGGGCACTTGTTTTGTTCACGCCGCAACTGTACAGACGTATACCAAAATGGCTGAGAAGGACACCAAGAATGCTCCTAAGAAGAAACCAGCGACCCATCCGCCTGCTGCTGAGATGGTTATGACAGCAATCACCGAACTGAAGGAGCGGAATGGATCTTCGCTGCAGGCAATCAAGAAGTACATCGAGCAGAACTTCGATGTCCAGATGGACCGACAGCTCATATTCATCAAGAGGGCTCTGAAGGCTGGTGTGGTGAAGGGCAAACTTACGCAGACGAAGGGTAAAGGTGCTTCGGGGTCATTCAAGTTGAATGTGCAAGCAGCCAAGGCACAGGCAGTGGAGAAGGCCAAGAAGGAAAAGGAGAAGGTCAAGAAGGAGAAAGAGAAGGAGAAGGCCAAGGCGAAAGCTGCAGCCCAGAAGGAGAAAAAGCAGAAGGCAGCCGCCGCTAAGAAGGCAAAGGCAGCACCAAAGAAAGTGAAGAAGCCAGTGAAGAAGACTACTGAGAAGAAAGAGAAGAAAAAGACACCAAAGAAGAAAGTCCCTGCCAAGAAATCGACACCCAAGAAGGCGACCAA
This sequence comes from Lytechinus pictus, assembly GCF_037042905.1. Classification (NCBI taxonomy): domain Eukaryota; kingdom Metazoa; phylum Echinodermata; class Echinoidea; order Temnopleuroida; family Toxopneustidae; genus Lytechinus; species Lytechinus pictus. Next base: position 3,226 of record NW_026974177.1, on the reverse strand, counting down.
GAAGGCGGTAGCCAAGAAACCAAAGGCTTCGAACCCCAAGAAACCCGCGGCAAAGAAGGTGACAAAGAAATCCAAGTGATTTCTGGATAGCCACTTTCCAGTGCCAACCAAACGGCTCTTTTCAGAGCCACCACATTTCCATGAAAGAATACTTGTCTTAATGAAATAATAATAACAGTAATAATAACAACAAAAATAATAATGATAATAAACATTATTTATAGTATGAACCAATTCTGTGACCACTCGCACTGGTATAAGTCGGATTCTAATGCAAAAAAATTAAAGAATGAAGATTATATATTTATTAAATGGCTAGGTAATTGGACACTATTATCATATTATAAGAAGGAGGAACAAGGGGGCGGGATGTGAATGACATATAAGGTATAAAAATGTATATGAAACTAATTATATATGAAGTTAACATATATCGTGGAAAAAAAAATAACACGAAGAGAAAGGAAGAAAACGTAAGAAATAAATAATGCAAAGAAAATGAACTGGAGAGGGAGATCGGTATTATTGATGAAATTTAAGATGTTGCCTTATATTTGAGTACTATTGACAATATCTTCCGAGAATTATGCATTTTGTTTTTTCCTAAGGGTCATTATTCCGTGCGTTTTCAGGGCGGGGGGGGGGAGGGACTCTTTCAGAAATCATATCGGCGTCGGCACAAGGGGGCGCTCTGACGTGAGTGCCATTCGCCGCCGGGTCGGCGCGGTGACGAGTTTCGTCACCCACGTCCGCAATCTGACCACAATAGCCGCTGTTCTCGCAAATTACCTCATTCGCTCAGCGTAACATCCAGTCTTCAGTATCGTACACAACTAGCTCTCATAAATCAAGATGTCAGGTCGCGGAAAAGGAGGAAAGGGTCTTGGAAAGGGTGGTGCCAAGCGTCATCGCAAGGTTCTACGAGACAACATCCAAGGTATCACGAAGCCTGCTATCCGCCGTCTAGCAAGAAGAGGTGGAGTCAAAAGAATCTCTGGTCTCATCTACGAAGAGACACGCGGTGTACTGAAAGTCTTCTTGGAGAATGTCATCCGTGATGCCGTCACCTACTGTGAGCACGCCAAGCGGAAGACTGTCACAGCCATGGACGTGGTCTATGCACTGAAAAGGCAGGGCCGCACCCTGTACGGTTTTGGCGGCTAGTCTAACCCTACGGTTATGGCTAGAAATAACGGCTCTTTTCAGAGCCACCACATGATCAAGAAAGAATGTTGTTGATTTAAAGTAGATGAATGATGATAATCAGTACTATAATAATATAAATCAATTTAGGAATTACTATAAATCTAATCTTTTCATACTTACATTATCATCATATAGTATCAAATTACCATTGCCTTATATACAGAGTGAGAATGACATGTGAGTAGCCAAAGAGGTGCTATTACATAGCAACAAGGTGCCAAAAAATGCCGGTTTTATTTTTCGTGACCAATAAAGAAGAAAAAATATTAATCATGTATCGCTGTGCTCTAACATTGGTAGACTACGTTTTGATCATAAGCTAGGAATAACACGGCAGCAATACCAATATGTATGTATCACGTGCGTCCAAAGGAAATAAACGACAATGATATAGATATAAATCATTACTTCTTATGCAAAGTCTTAATTTCTTTCAATCGATCGAACGGCTGTAGATATACTTGGGATGGGGTGAGGTAGGAAGAGAAATGGGGGGGGGGAGAGAATGAGTAGCATAAAAAAAGAAAGAATTGAAGAAAAAAAAGAGATAAAAGACGGCCTCCGCCCCTAATTATCCAGGTCGCTCTTTAGTCAGATTTTGCTACCTGAAAAAACCCGGCTAAACTCCTTATTTTAATTTCAGTACAAACAGATAATAAAGTGTGTTTCCCCCAATATCATTAAAAGCATGACATTTTCACGAAGGGTTTAGACTGTAATAGAGAAATGAATTGATATTTATCGAGGTGCATTTAAAAATACATAAATTTCTATTTTGACTGGTTCACATGAAGGCATTTTCCTATGTCCTGATGAAAAAAAAATTAATGAGTAAAACTGAAGAAAATATCACAATATTCAATTTTCATTACCCTCACTTAAAAACGAGGTTTTATTTTTTGAAAATTCACCAGGAAAGGGGGATTATTTTCATTCGACCTGATAATAATATTATTGTACAAGCTGTAACGACATATCGCCATTTTTCGTCAGTACTACATCACATCAGGTCGTCACTTTCCTACGTGGATATTAATTTAAAAGCATACTTCGCTCAGCATGTATCTATTATGATATCGTGCTTAACAACAAACTGGGATGTTGTCCTGAATAATATCTCGTTGAAAATACTATTATTAATTTTCAAAAGAGTTTTCACTGATCCCAAAAATAATAAGTTTGCCGGTCATACAAAAATAATAAGATAAAATCACCACACTCATTGCATAATAACACTTTGTCGCCATCTCTCGACCAGGGGCAGTACAGGCGCCCATTGGCCAATGAAAGACCGGGCTCATTTGCATACGGACCGCGCCGCACCGGACCCGGACGCGGTGTATAAATAGGGCGATTGGGACGGGCCAATCGCATTAGCAATCGAATATCTAATCGGTGCACACGCTTCGTTACATTCTTCACATACCAGCTTACATTCATCATGGCTCCAACAGGTCAAGTTGCCAAGAAAGGTTCCAAGAAAGCAGTCAAGGCCCCCCGGCCCAGCGGTGGCAAGAAGAGGCACAGGAAAAGGAAGGAGAGCTACGGAATCTACATCTACAAAGTCCTTAAGCAGGTTCACCCTGATACCGGAATTTCTAGCCGGGCCATGACGATCATGAACAGCTTCGTCAACGACATCTTCGAGCGGATTGCCGGCGAATCTTCTCGGCTGGCCCAATACAACAAGAAATCTACCATCAGCAGTCGTGAGATACAGACCGCCGTGCGCCTTCTTCTTCCAGGGGAGCTTGCTAAGCACGCCGTGAGTGAGGGCACCAAAGCGGTGACGAAGTATACCACATCTAAATAGAGGGAGTTCTACTCTTCATGTACAAACAACGGCCCTTTTCAGGGCCACACAAATATTCAAGAAAGAATGCATTATGTAGTATGAAGGAATAAATAAGCATATGAATGAACGGTCGAATAAATTAAACGAATGAAATTGTAAGTAATAATAATAGAGTAAAATGTAAGAAAATATGACAGATGAAAATGAATCTGTTGTGAAAATCAA